>NW_027125262.1:220000-302000 GCF_033026475.1 Channa argus | reverse complement strand
AGCTGGACTTGGCACCTAATCCAGGGATGGTGTAATTTGTTAGTGTTTTGGGGTTTTGTATATAGAAAGGTTTTAAATTGTTATTGTATATAGTTTTTAGTTGTTGTGTTTGCACTCTCTCTTTAAAAAAATGTGGGGAAAAAAAAACAACTCTTGTGGTGTAATAGCAACACATCCATCCTTTGGGTGGAAGACTCCAGGTGCAAATCCTGGCAAGAGTGTGTTAGGTGCACAATCAGTATTTCATTTGCTGGGTTTCATATACCAGTTTTCATTAAGAGATTTTTAATAGAATCTGTCACCCTACTATGTGTTTATATTGAGGTAATAATGGGTGGTTGAGGTGTTTATATTAAGATGTGATTCTAATGATTTGCCCTAATTCATGTTTAAAATGAATTTGAACCATATCTCAATGTATGCTGAAGTATTGACACTTTCTGTGTTACTGTTACTGTGTATTATGGATTTTATATTGAATTTTTCTCCTTTTCTTTCTGTTTCTCTTCCCCCCTTCCTCTCTTCTTTTTTCTTCCCCCCCCCTTAAAATTCCCTTTTCAACCAGTGTCCCTAGCTAGTTTTTCAGTACCATTTAGGAAAGTGTTGGGAAGATCTGCATTGTAAAGTCTGAATATTCCTAAAAAAATGCCATGCTGACCAAACAAACTACAGTGAGCAGTTACATTACACCATAGTGGATCCGCCTTCCCACCACGTTAGTCTGTTAAACTAAATGTCATTGACATCTTTTGTCAGCTGGACTTGGCACCTAATCCAGAGATAAGCATAAGCCGGTGTAACTAAAAGATGGTTACGTGGGTACATGGATTGTTACCATCTTCTGCATTAGAGGTACGTAGAACAAGTCCCTCCCCACCCTTCGATAGCTCAGTTGGTAGAGCGGAGGACTGTAGGTTAGTCAGCTGGGATCCTTAAGTCGCTGGTTCAACTCCGGCTCGAAGGAGAACATTTTGGCGGAAAAGTCCAGGTACTGCTCTAACGCCATGGCTATTTGTCCCTATACTAACATCTCCCGCTGCAAGGACATTTTTTCAAAGCTGTGCAACATGTTGCCTTTACTCACCAAAGCTCCTGCTCCAATTTACAGGACTGCTTTTGACCATGGATTAAAACAGGGTTCTCAAGCTTGCGGCCTGCGAGACAATATTTTGTGGCCCTCAGGACGATATGAAAGTTTAATCTTTAGTGCGGCCAGCGAGTTCTATACGAATGGCACTTTCCCGCGTTGTGTGCAGAAGGTTCCTTTTTTTGTGCAAGCTGGAGCTGAACGAACCTACCAATCACACTGGACTATATGGCTCCCGAGGGCGGGCCATCAGCCGGGGTTGATGCAAGCAGAGAAACATTGCACAACTATGGAGGCGCTCGTGTAACATCACATAGCCGTCATAGAATTCCTACTTGTTACTGTGTTTGAAATGAGAATGTTTGACTTCGAGCTGGACGAAGTCAATGTTACCGCCGTTAAGGACCAACACCGACGTTCCGTTGACGATGTCACTAATGGGTGTGGACCTTCAATGGGGCCATTCAGCCAGCTCCCGCCCGCCGTCCCGCTTCGGAGTCAGGCTGGAGCCTCATCAAAGGCTTACCTGCCTCGGTTACATAAGCAACAGAACATCGGTGTTGGGTAGGACGTACAGCTGAATCCATGGGGTTATTATAGAAACTAAAAGCCAGTGAATAACGCCTCCATGGCTGCATCCCATTGTTTTATATAATAAATAATTAATGTTGTCCCAGCTGATAATGAACAGCCCGGTCGCAGTCGATAAAATTGACCCCCGGCTCCCCTGAGCCTGTGCCTTTTTGGGAGCACATATTTGTGCAAAAAGTTTTTCTATAACTTCAAAAAGTCCAAGTACAGGTCGAGACTTACTGACGATCTTCTTCAAGCCATAGTGAGGGTGTCAACTGCTTCCTCGCTCAAGCCAAATGTGGCTCAGCTATGTGAGAGGAAGCGCTGCCAGGTCTCTGGCAGCAGGAAGCAGGCAAGAGAAGCCATGTTTAGAAAAACCGTTCATGTTCAAAAGAACCCATTATAGTTAAAGAACTGTTAGTAGTGATGTTTGAGAAGATTAGATTTTTTGAACAAAGCTTTTTCAGTGGAATACCTGATGCAGCCCAGCCACACCCAGACTCTGCGTCCTGCAGCCCTCAGGTAATTTGAGTTTGAGACCCCTGGAATCAACAGACGGTGGCCTAGCCACCTTCGCGTGAGCCTCCAGGAGTGTTGTTGTGGCCGAGTGGTTAAGGCGATGGACTAGAAATCCATTGGGGTCTCCCCGCGCACGTTCGAATCCTGCCAACAACGTGAAGTTCCCCTGATGTTGTTTTACCTTGGATAAGGTTCTTGATTGACCATTGCATAATTAGTGTTGTGTTCCTAGCTTGTTTTTCAGTACCAATTGGGAAAGTGTTGGGAACATCTGCTGAGGCATTGTACTGTATATTAATGAATATGCTGCTGCACATTGTAAAGGCTGAATAGTCCTAAACAAATACCATGCTGACCAAAACAAACTACAGTGAGCAATTACATTGCAACATAGTGGATCCGCCTTCCAACCACATTAGCCTTTTAAACTAAATGTCATTAAAATCTTTTGTCAGCTGGACTTGGCACCTAATCCAGGGATGGTGTAATTTGTTAGTGTTTTGGGGTTTTGTATATAGAAAGGTTTTAAATTGTTATTGTATATAGTTTTTAGTTGTTGTGTTTGCACTCTCTCTTTAAAAAAATGTGGGGAAAAAAACACAACTCTTGTGGTGTAATAGCAACACATCCATCCTTTGGGTGGAAGACTCCAGGTGCAAATCCTGGCAAGAGTGTGTTAGGTGCACAATCAGTATTTCATTTGCTGGGTTTCATATACCAGTTTTCATTAAGAGATTTTTAATAGAATCTGTCACCCTACTATGTGTTTATATTGAGGTAATAATGGGTGGTTGAGGTGTTTATATTAAGATGTGATTCTAATGATTTGCCCTAATTCATGTTTAAAATGAATTTGAACCATATCTCAATGTATGCTGAAGTATTGACACTTTCTGTGTTACTGTTACTGTGTATTATGGATTTTATATTGAATTTTTCTCCTTTTCTTTCTGTTTCTCTTCCCCCCTTCCTCTCAATCACACTGGACTATATGGCTCCCGAGGGCGGGCCATCAGCCGGGGTTGATGCAAGCAGAGAAACATTGCACAACTATGGAGGCGCTCGTGTAACATCACATAGCCGTCATAGAATTCCTACTTGTTACTGTGTTTGAAATGAGAATGTTTGACTTCGAGCTGGACGAAGTCAATGTTACCGCCGTTAAGGACCAACACCGACGTTCCGTTGACGATGTCACTAATGGGTGTGGACCTTCAATGGGGCCATTCAGCCAGCTCCCGCCCGCCGTCCCGCTTCGGAGTCAGGCTGGAGCCTCATCAAAGGCTTACCTGCCTCGGTTACATAAGCAATAGAACATCGGTGTTGGGTAGGACGTACAGCTGAATCCATGGGGTTATTATAGAAACTAAAAGCCAGTGAATAACGCCTCCATGGCTGCATCCCATTGTTTTATATAATAAATAATTAATGTTGTCCCAGCTGATAATGAACAGCCCGGTCGCAGTCGAGAAAATTGACCCCCGTCTCCCCTGAGCCTGTGCCTTTTTGGGAGCACATATTTGTGCAAAAAGTTTTTCTATAACTTCAAAAAGTCCAAGTACAGGTCGAGACTTACTGACGATCTTCTTCAAGCCATAGTGAGGGTGTCAACTGCTTCCTCGCTCAAGCCAAATGTGGCTCAGCTATGTGAGAGGAAGCGCTGCCAGGTCTCTGGCAGCAGGAAGCAGGCAAGAGAAGCCATGTTTAGAAAAACCGTTCATGTTCACAAGAACCCATTATAGTTAAAGAACTGTTAGTAGTGATGTTTGAGAAGATTGGATTTTTTGAACAAAGCTTTTTCAGTGGAATACCTGATGCAGCCCAGCCACACCCAGACTCTGCGTCCCGTTTTTCAGTACCAATTGGGAAAGTGTTGGGAACATCTGCTGAGGCATTGTACTGTATATTAATGAATATGCTGCTGCACATTGTAAAGGCTGAATAGTCCTAAACAAATACCATGCTGACCAAAACAAACTACAGTGAGCAATTACATTGCAACATAGTGGATCCGCCTTCCAACCAATTCTTTAAAAAAATGTGGGGAAAAAAACACAACTCTTGTGGTGTAAAGCAACACATCCATCCTTTGGGTGGAAGACTCCAGGTGCAAATCCTGGCAAGAGTGTGTTAGGTGCACAATCAGTATTTCATTTGCTGGGTTTCATATACCAGTTTTCATTAGGAGATTTTTAATAGAATCTGTCACCCTACTATATGTTTATATTGAGGTAATAATGGGTGGTTGAGGTGTTTATATTAAGATGTGATTCTAATGATTTGCCCTAATTCATGTTTAAAATGAATTTGAACCATATCTCAATGTATGCTGAAGTATTGAAATTTTCTGTGTTACTGTTACTGTGTATTATGGATTTTATATTGAATTTTTCTCTTTTTCTTTCTGTTTCTCTTCCCCCCTTCCTCACTTCTTTTTTCTTCCCCCCCCTTAAAATTCCCTTTTCAACCAGTGTCCCTAGCTAGTTTTTCAGTACCATTTAGGAAAGTGTTGGGAACATCTGCATTGTAAAGTCGGAATAGTCCTAAAAAAATGCCATGCTGACCAAAACAAACTACAGTGAGCAGTTACATTACACCATAGTGGATCCGCATTCCAACCACGTTAGTCTGTTAAACTAAATGTCATTGACATCTTTTGTCAGCTGGACTTGGCACCTAATCCAGAGACAAGCATAAGCCGGTGTAACTAAAAGATGGTTACGTGGGTACATGGATTGTTACCATCTTCTGCATTAGAAGTACGTAGAACAAGTCCCTCCCCACCCTTCGATAGCTCAGTTGGTAGAGAGGAGGACTGTAGGTTAGTCAGCTGGGATCCTTAGGTCGCTGGTTCAACTCCGGCTCGAAGGAGAACATTTTGGCGGAACAGTCCAGGTACTGCTCTAACGCCATGGCTATACTAACCTATACTACCCTATACTAACGTCTCCCGCTGCAAGGACATTTTTTCAAAGCTCTGCAACATGTTGCCTTTACTCACCAAAGCTCCTGCTCCAATTTACAGGACTGCTTTTGACCATGGATTAAAACAGGGTTCTCAAGCTTGCGGCCTGCGAGACAATATTTTGTGGCCCTCAGGACGATATGAAAGTTTAATCTTTAGTGCGGCCAGCGAGTTCTATACGAATGGCACTTTCCCGCGTTGTGTGCAGAAGGTTCCTTTTTTTGTGCAAGCTGGAGCTGAACGAACCTACCAATCACACTGGACTATATGGCTCCCGAGGGCGGGCCATCAGCCGGGGTTGATGCAAGCAGAGAAACATTGCACAACTATGGAGGCGCTCGTGTAACATCACATAGCCGTCATAGAATTCCTACTTGTTACTGTGTTTGAAATGAGAATGTTTGACTTCGAGCTGGACGAAGTCAATGTTACCGCCGTTAAGGACCAACACCGACGTTCCGTTGACGATGTCACTAATGGGTGTGGACCTTCAATGGGGCCATTCAGCCAGCTCCCGCCCGCCGTCCCGCTTCGGAGTCAGGCTGGAGCCTCATCAAAGGCTTACCTGCCTCGGTTACATAAGCAACAGAACATCGGTGTTGGGTAGGACGTACAGCTGAATCCATGGGGTTATTATAGAAACTAAAAGCCAGTGAATCACGCCTCCATGGCTGCATCCCATTGTTTTATATAATAAATAATTAATGTTGTCCCAGCTGATAATGAACAGCCCGGTCGCAGTCGAGAAAATTGACCCCCGGCTCCCCTGAGCCTGTGCCTTTTTGGGAGCACATATTTGTGCAAAAAGTTTTTCTATAACTTCAAAAAGTCCAAGTACAGGTCGAGACTTACTGACGATCTTCTTCAAGCCATAGTGAGGGTGTCAACTGCTTCCTCGCTCAAGCCAAATGTGGCTCAGCTATGTGAGAGGAAGCGCTGCCAGGTCTCTGGCAGCAGGAAGCAGGCAAGAGAAGCCATGTTTAGAAAAATCGTTCATGTTCACAAGAACCCATTATAGTTAAAGAACTGTTAGTAGTGATGTTTGAGTAGATTAGATTTTTTGAACAAAGCTTTTTCAGTGGAATACCTGATGCAGCCCAGCCACACCCAGACTCTGCGTCCTGCAGCCCTCAGGTAATTTGAGTTTGAGACCCCTGGAATCAACAGACGGTGGCCTAGCCACCTTCGCGTGAGCCCCCAGGAGTGTTGTTGTGGCCGAGTGGTTAAGGCGATGGACTAGAAATCCATTGGGGTCTCCCCGCGCAGGTTCGAATCCTGCCAACAATGTGAAGTTCCCCTGATGTTGTTTTACCTTGGATAAGGTTCTTGATTGACCATTGCATAATTAGTGTTGTGTTCCTAGCTTGTTTTTCAGTACCAATTGGGAAAGTGTTGGGAACATCTGCTGAGGCATTGTACTGTATATTAATGAATCTGCTGCTGCACATTGTAAAGGCTGAATAGTCCTAAACAAATACCATGCTGACCAAAACAAACTACAGTGAGCAACTACATTGCAACATAGTGGATCCGCCTTCCAACCACATTAGCCTGTTAAACTAAATGTCATTAACATCTTTTGTCAGCTGGACTTGGCACCTAATCCAGGGATGGTGTAATTTGTTAGTGTTTTGGGGTTTTGTATATAGACAGGTTTTAAATTGTTATTGTATATAGTTTTTAGTTGTTGTGTTTGCACTCTCTCTTTAAAAAAATGTGGGGAAAAAAACACAACTCTTGTGGTGTAATAGCAACACATCCATCCTTTGGGTGGAAGACTCCAGGTGCAAATCCTGGCAAGAGTGTGTTAGGTGCACAATCAGTATTTCATTTGCTGGGTTACATATACCAGTTTTCATTAGGAGATTTTTAATAGAATCTGTCACCTTACTATGTGTTTATATTGAGGTAATAATGGGTGGTTGAGGTGTTTATATTAAGATGTGATTCTAATGATTTGCCCTAATTCATGTTTAAAATGAATTTGAACCATATCTCAATGTATGCTGAAGTATTGACATTTTCTGTGTTACTGTTACTGTGTATTATGGATTTTATATTAAATTTTTCTCTTTTTCTTTCTGTTTCTCTTCCCCCCTTTCTCTCTTCTTTTTTCTTCCCCCCCCTTAAAATTCCCTTTTCAACCAGTGTCCCTAGCTAGTTTTTCAGTACCATTTAGGAAAGTGTTGGGAACATCTGCATTGTAAAGTCTGAATAGTCCTAAAAAAATGCCATGCTGACCAAAACAAACTACAGTGAGCAGTTACATTACACCATAGTGGATCCGCATTCCAACCACGTTAGTCTGTTAAACTAAATGTCATTGACATCTTTTGTCAGCTGGACTTGGCACCTAATCCAGAGACAAGCATAAGCCGGTGTAACTAAAAGATGGTTACGTGGGTACATGGATTGTTACCATCTTCTGCATTAGAAGTACGTAGAACAAGTCCCTCCCCACCCTTCGATAGCTCAGTTGGTAGAGCGGAGGACTGTAGGTTAGTCAGCTGGGATCCTTAGGTTGCTGGTTCAACTCCGGCTCGAAGGAGAACATTTTGGCGGAACAGTCCAGGTACTGCTCTAACGCCATGGCTATACTAACCTATACTACCCTATACTAACATCTCCCGCTGCAAGGACATTTTTTCAAAGCTCTGCAACATGTTGCCTTTACTCACCAAAGCTACTGCTCCAATTTACAGGACTGCTTTTGACCATGGATTAAAACAGGGTTCTCAAGCTTGCGGCCTGCGAGACAATATTTTGTGGCCCTCAGGACGATATGAAAGTTTAATCTTTAGTGCGGCCAGCGAGTTCTATACGAATGGCACTTTCCCGCGTTGTGTGCAGAAGGTTCCTTTTTTTGTGCAAGCTGGAGCTGAACGAACCTACCAATCACACTGGACTATATGGCTCCCGAGGGCGGGCCATCAGCCGGGGTTGATGCAAGCAGAGAAACATTGCACAACTATGGAGGCGCTCGTGTAACATCACATAGCCGTCATAGAATTCCTACTTGTTACTGTGTTTGAAATGAGAATGTTTGACTTCGAGCTGGACGAAGTCAATGTTACCGCCGTTAAGGACCAACACCGACGTTCCGTTGACGATGTCACTAATGGGTGTGGACCTTCAATGGGGCCATTCAGCCAGCTCCCGCCCGCCGTCCCGCTTCGGAGTCAGGCTGGAGCCTCATCAAAGGCTTACCTGCCTCGGTTACATAAGCAACAGAACATCGGTGTTGGGTAGGACGTACAGCTGAATCCATGGGGTTATTATAGAAACTAAAAGCCAGTGAATAACGCCTCCATGGCTGCATCCCATTGTTTTATATAATAAATAATTAATGTTGTCCCAGCTGATAATGAACAGCCCGGTCGCAGTCGAGAAAATTGACCCCCGGCTCCCCTGAGCCTGTGCCTTTTTGGGAGCACATATTTGTGCAAAAAGTTTTTTCTATAACTTCAAAAAGTCCAAGTACAGGTCGAGACTTACTGACGATCTTCTTCAAGCCATAGTGAGGGTGTCAACTGCTTCCTCGCTCAAGCCAAATGTGGCTCAGCTATGTGAGAGGAAGCGCTGCCAGGTCTCTGGCAGCAGGAAGCAGGCAAGAGAAGCCATGTTTAGAAAAACCGTTCATGTTCACAAGAACCCATTATAGTTAAAGAACTGTTAGTAGTGATGTTTGAGAAGATTAGATTTTTTGAACAAAGCTTTTTCAGTGGAATACCTGATGCAGCCCAGCCACACCCAGACTCTGCGTCCTGCAGCCCTCAGGTAATTTGAGTTTGAGACCCCTGGAATCAACAGACGGTGGCCTAGCCACCTTCGCGTGACCCTCCAGGAGTGTTGTTGTGGCCGAGTGGTTAAGGCGATGGACTAGAAATCCATTGGGGTCTCCCCGCGCAGGTTCGAATCCTGCCAACAACGTGAAGTTACCCTGATGTTGTTTTACCTTGGATAAAGTTCTTGATTGACCATTGCATAATTGGTGTTGTGTTCCTAGCTTGTTTTTCAGTACCAATTGGGAAAGTGTTGGGAACATCTGCTGAGGCATTGTACTGTATATTAAAGAATATGCTGCTGCACATTGTAAAGGCTGAATAGTCCTAAACAAATACCATGCTGACCAAAACAAACTACAGTGAGCAATTACATTGCAACATAGTGGATCTGCCTTCCAACCACATTAGCCTTTTAAACTAAATGTCATTAACATCTTTTGTCAGCTGGACTTGGCACCTAATCCAGGGATGGTGTAATTTGTTAGTGTTTTGGTGTTTTGTATATAGACAGGTTTTAAATTGTTATTGTATATAGTTTTTAGTTGTTGTGTTTGCACTCTCTCTTTAAAAAAATGTGGGGAAAAAAACACAACTCTTGTGGTGTAATAGCAACACATCCATCCTTTGGGTGGAAGACTCCAGGTGCAAATCCTGGCAAGAGTGTGTTAGGTGCACAATCAGTATTTCATTTGCTGGGTTTCATATACCAGTTTTCATTAAGAGATTTTTAATAGAATCTGTCACCCTACTATGTGTTTATATTGAGGTAATAATGGGTGGTTGAGGTGTTTATATTAAGATGTGATTCTAATGATTTGCCCTAATTCATGTTTAAAATGAATTTGAACCATATCTCAATGTATGCTGAAGTATTGACATTTTCTGTGTTACTGTTACTGTGTATTATGGATTTTATATGGAATTTTTCTCCTTTTCTTTCTGTTTCTCTTCCCCCCTTCCTCTCTTCTTTTTTCTTCCCCCCCCCTTAAAATTCCCTTTTCAACCAGTGTCCCTAGCTAGTTTTTCAGTACCATTTATGAAAGTGTTGGGAACATCTGCATTGTAAAGTCTGAATATTCCTAAAAAAATGCCATGCTGACCAAAACAAACTACAGTGAGCAATTACATTACACCATAGTGGATCCGCATTCCAACCACGTTAGTCTGTTAAACTAAATGTCATTGACATCTTTTGTCAGCTGGACTTGGCACCTAATCCAGAGACAAGCATAAGCCGGTGTAACTAAAAGATGGTTACGTGGGTACATGGATTGTTACCATCTTCTGCATTAGAAGTACGTAGAACAAGTCCCTCCCCACCCTTCGATAGCTCAGTTGGTAGAGCGGAGGACTGTAGGTTAGTCAGCTGGGATCCTTAAGTCGCTGGTTCAACTCCGGCTCGAAGGAGAACATTTTGGCGGAAAAGTCCAGGTACTGCTCTAACGCCATGGCTATTTGTCCCTATACTAACATCTCCCGCTGCAAGGACATTTTTTCAAAGCTCTGCAACATGTTGCCTTTACTCACCAAAGCTCCTGCTCCAATTTACAGGACTGCTTTTGACCATGGATTAAAACAGGGTTCTCAAGCTTGCGGCCTGCGAGACAATATTTTGTGGCCCTCAGGACGATATGAAAGTTTAATCTTTAGTGCGGCCAGCGAGTTCTATACGAATGGCCTTTTCCCGCGTTGTGTGCAGAAGGTTCCTTTTTTTGTGCAAGCTGAGCGAACGAACCTACCAATCACACTGGACTATATGGCTCCCGAGGGCGGGCCATCAGCCGGGGTTGATGCAAGCAGAGAAACATTGCACAACTATGGAGGCGCTCGTGTAACATCACATAGCCGTCATAGAATTCCTACTTGTTACTGTGTTTGAAATGAGAATGTTTGACTTCGAGCTGGACGAAGTCAATGTTACCGCCGTTAAGGACCAACACCGACGTTCCGTTGACGATGTCACTAATGGGTGTGGACCTTCAATGGGGCCATTCAGCCAGCTCCCGCCCGCCGTCCCGCTTCGGAGTCAGGCTGGAGCCTCATCAAAGGCTTACCTGCCTCGGTTACATAAGCAACAGAACATCGGTGTTGGGTAGGACGTACAGCTGAATCCATGGGGTTATTATAGAAACTAAAAGCCAGTGAATAACGCCTCCATGGCTGCATCCCATTGTTTTATATAATAAATAATTAATGTTGTCCCAGCTGATAATGAACAGCCCGGTCGCTGTCGAGAAAATTGACCCCCGGCTCCCCTGAGCCTGTGCCTTTTTGGGAGCACATATTTGTGCAAAAAGTTTTTCTATAACTTCAAAAAGTCCAAGTACAGGTCGAGACTTACTGACGATCTTCTTCAAGCCATAGTGAGGGTGTCAACTGCTTCCTCGCTCAAGCCAAATGTGGCTCAGCTATGTGAGAGGAAGCGCTGCCAGGTCTCTGGCAGCAGGAAGCAGGCAAGAGAAGCCATGTTTAGAAAAACCGTTCATGTTCAAAAGAACCCATTATAGTTAAAGAACTGTTAGTAGTGATGTTTGAGAAGATTAGATTTTTTGAACAAAGCTTTTTCAGTGGAATACCTGATGCAGCCCAGCCACACCCAGACTCTGCGTCCTGC
The DNA here is from genome assembly GCF_033026475.1 of Channa argus. Lineage (NCBI taxonomy): Eukaryota > Metazoa > Chordata > Actinopteri > Anabantiformes > Channidae > Channa > Channa argus. The sequence goes on along the minus strand of NW_027125262.1, from coordinate 290,457 downwards.
AGCCCTCAGGTAATTTGAGTTTGAGACCCCTGGAATCAACAGACGGTGGCCTAGCCACCTTCGCGTGAGCCTCCAGGAGTGTTGTTGTGGCCGAGTGGTTAAGGCGATGGACTAGAAATCCATTGGGGTCTCCCCGCGCAGGTTCGAATCCTGCCAACAACGTGAAGTTCCCCTGATGTTGTTTTACCTTGGATAAGGTTCTTGATTGACCATTGCATAATTAGTGTTGTGTTCCTAGCTTGTTTTTCAGTACCAATTGGGAAAGTGTTGGGAACATCTGCTGAGGCATTGTATTGTATATTAATGAATATGCTGCTGCACATTGTAAAGGCTGAATAGTCCTAAACAAATACCATGCTGACCAAAACAAACTACAGTGAGCAATTACATTGCAACATAGTGGATCCGCCTTCCAACCACATTAGCCTTTTAAACTAAATGTCATTAAAATCTTTTGTCAGCTGGACTTGGCACCTAATCCAGGGATGGTGTAATTTGTTAGTGTTTTGGGGTTTTGTATATAGAAAGGTTTTAAATTGTTATTGTATATAGTTTTTAGTTGTTGTGTTTGCACTCTCTCTTTAAAAAAATGTGGGGAAAAAAACACAACTCTTGTGGTGTAATAGCAACACATCCATCCTTTGGGTGGAAGACTCCAGGTGCAAATCCTGGCAAGAGTGTGTTAGGTGCACAATCAGTATTTCATTTGCTGGGTTTCATATACCAGTTTTCATTAAGAGATTTTTAATAGAATCTGTCACCCTACTATGTGTTTATATTGAGGTAATAATGGGTGGTTGAGGTGTTTATATTAAGATGTGATTCTAATGATTTGCCCTAATTCATGTTTAAAATGAATTTGAACCATATCTCAATGTATGCTGAAGTATTGACATTTTCTGTGTTACTGTTACTGTGTATTATGGATTTTATATGGAATTTTTCTCCTTTTCTTTCTGTTTCTCTTCCCCCCTTCCTCTCTTCTTTTTTCTTCCCCCCCCCTTAAAATTCCCTTTTCAACCAGTGTCCCTAGCTAGTTTTTCAGTACCATTTATGAAAGTGTTGGGAACATCTGCATTGTAAAGTCTGAATATTCCTAAAAAAATGCCATGCTGACCAAAACAAACTACAGTGAGCAATTACATTACACCATAGTGGATCCGCATTCCAACCACGTTAGTCTGTTAAACTAAATGTCATTGACATCTTTTGTCAGCTGGACTTGGCACCTAATCCAGAGACAAGCATAAGCCGGTGTAACTAAAAGATGGTTACGTGGGTACATGGATTGTTACCATCTTCTGCATTAGAAGTACGTAGAACAAGTCCCTCCCCACCCTTCGATAGCTCAGTTGGTAGAGCGGAGGACTGTAGGTTAGTCAGCTGGGATCCTTAAGTCGCTGGTTCAACTCCGGCTCGAAGGAGAACATTTTGGCGGAAAAGTCCAGGTACTGCTCTAACGCCATGGCTATTTGTCCCTATACTAACATCTCCCGCTGCAAGGACATTTTTTCAAAGCTCTGCAACATGTTGCCTTTACTCACCAAAGCTCCTGCTCCAATTTACAGGACTGCTTTTGACCATGGATTAAAACAGGGTTCTCAAGCTTGCGGCCTGCGAGACAATATTTTGTGGCCCTCAGGACGATATGAAAGTTTAATCTTTAGTGCGGCCAGCGAGTTCTATACGAATGGCCTTTTCCCGCGTTGTGTGCAGAAGGTTCCTTTTTTTGTGCAAGCTGGAGCTGAACGAACCTACCAATCACACTGGACTATATGGCTCCCGAGGGCGGGCCATCAGCCGGGGTTGATGCAAGCAGAGAAACATTGCACAACTATGGAGGCGCTCGTGTAACATCACATAGCCGTCATAGAATTCCTACTTGTTACTGTGTTTGAAATGAGAATGTTTGACTTCGAGCTGGACGAAGTCAATGTTACCGCCGTTAAGGACCAACACCGACGTTCCGTTGACGATGTCACTAATGGGTGTGGACCTTCAATGGGGCCATTCAGCCAGCTCCCGCCCGCCGTCCCGCTTCGGAGTCAGGCTGGAGCCTCATCAAAGGCTTACCTGCCTCGGTTACATAAGCAACAGAACATCGGTGTTGGGTAGGACGTACAGCTGAATCCATGGGGTTATTATAGAAACTAAAAGCCAGTGAATAACGCCTCCATGGCTGCATCCCATTGTTTTATATAATAAATAATTAATGTTGTCCCAGCTGATAATGAACAGCCCGGTCGCTGTCGAGAAAATTGACCCCCGGCTCCCCTGAGCCTGTGCCTTTTTGGGAGCACATATTTGTGCAAAAAGTTTTTCTATAACTTCAAAAAGTCCAAGTACAGGTCGAGACTTACTGACGATCTTCTTCAAGCCATAGTGAGGGTGTCAACTGCTTCCTCGCTCAAGCCAAATGTGGCTCAGCTATGTGAGAGGAAGCGCTGCCAGGTCTCTGGCAGCAGGAAGCAGGCAAGAGAAGCCATGTTTAGAAAAACCGTTCATGTTCAAAAGAACCCATTATAGTTAAAGAACTGTTAGTAGTGATGTTTGAGAAGATTAGATTTTTTGAACAAAGCTTTTTCAGTGGAATACCTGATGCAGCCCAGCCACACCCAGACTCTGCGTCCTGCAGCCCTCAGGTAATTTGAGTTTGAGACCCCTGGAATCAACAGACGGTGGCCTAGCCACCTTCGCGTGACCCTCCAGGAGTGTTGTTGTGGCCGAGTGGTTAAGGCGATGGACTAGAAATCCATTGGGGTCTCCCCGCGCAGGTTCGAATCCTGCCAACAACGTGAAGTTCCCCTGATGTTGTTTTACCTTGGATAAGGTTCTTGATTGACCATTGCATAATTAGTGTTGTGTTCCTAGCTTGTTTTTCAGTACCAATTGGGAAAGTGTTGGGAACATCTGCTGAGGCATTGTATTGTATATTAATGAATATGCTGCTGCACATTGTAAAGGCTGAATAGTCCTAAACAAATACCATGCTGACCAAAACAAACTACAGTGAGCAATTACATTGCAACATAGTGGATCCGCCTTCCAACCACATTAGCCTTTTAAACTAAATGTCATTAAAATCTTTTGTCAGCTGGACTTGGCACCTAATCCAGGGATGGTGTAATTTGTTAGTGTTTTGGGGTTTTGTATATAGAAAGGTTTTAAATTGTTATTGTATATAGTTTTTAGTTGTTGTGTTTGCACTCTCTCTTTAAAAAAATGTGGGGAAAAAAACACAACTCTTGTGGTGTAATAGCAACACATCCATCCTTTGGGTGGAAGACTCCAGGTGCAAATCCTGGCAAGAGTGTGTTAGGTGCACAATCAGTATTTCATTTGCTGGGTTTCATATACCAGTTTTCATTAAGAGATTTTTAATAGAATCTGTCACCCTACTATGTGTTTATATTGAGGTAATAATGGGTGGTTGAGGTGTTTATATTAAGATGTGATTCTAATGATTTGCCCTAATTCATGTTTAAAATGAATTTGAACCATATCTCAATGTATGCTGAAGTATTGACACTTTCTGTGTTACTGTTACTGTGTATTATGGATTTTATATTGAATTTTTCTCGTTTTCTTTCTGTTTCTCTTCCCTCCTTCCTCTCTTCTTTTTTCTTCCCCCCCCTTAAAATTCCCTTTTCAACCAGTGTCCCTAGCTAGTTTTTCAGTACCATTTAGGAAAGTGTTGGGAAGATCTGCATTGTAAAGTCTGAATATTCCTAAAAAAATGCCATGCTGACCAAACAAACTACAGTGAGCAGTTACATTACACCATAGTGGATCCGCCTTCCAACCACGTTAGTCTGTTAAACTAAATGTCATTGACATCTTTTGTCAGCTGGACTTGGCACCTAATCCAGAGATAAGCATAAGCCGGTGTAACTAAAAGATGGTTACGTGGGTACATGGATTGTTACCATCTTCTGCATTAGAAGTACGTAGAACAAGTCCCTCCCCACCCTTCGATAGCTCAGTTGGTAGAGCGGAGGACTGTAGGTTAGTCAGCTGGGATCCTTAAGTCGCTGGTTCAATTCCGGCTCGAAGGAGAACATTTTGGCGGAAAAGTCCAGGTACTGCTCTAACGCCATGGCTATTTGTCCCTATACTAACATCTCCCGCTGCAAGGACATTTTTTCAAAGCTCTGCAACATGTTGCCTTTACTCACCAAAGCTCCTGCTCCAATTTACAGGACTGCTTTTGACCATGGATTAAAACAGGGTTCTCAAGCTTGCGGCCTGCGAGACAATATTTTGTGGCCCTCAGGACGATATGAAAGTTTAATCTTTAGTGCGGCCAGCGAGTTCTATACGAATGGCACTTTCCCGCGTTGTGTGCAGAAGGTTCCTTTTTTTGTGCAAGCTGGAGCTGAACGAACCTACCAATCACACTGGACTATATGGCTCCCGAGGGCGGGCCATCAGCCGGGGTTGATGCAAGCAGAGAAACATTGCACAACTATGGAGGCGCTCGTGTAACATCACATAGCCGTCATAGAATTCCTACTTGTTACTGTGTTTGAAATGAGAATGTTTGACTTCGAGCTGGACGAAGTCAATGTTACCGCCGTTAAGGACCAACACCGACGTTCCGTTGACGATGTCACTAATGGGTGTGGACCTTCAATGGGGCCATTCAGCCAGCTCCCGCCCGCCGTCCCGCTTCGGAGTCAGGCTGGAGCCTCATCAAAGGCTTACCTGCCTCGGTTACATAAGCAACAGAACATCGGTGTTGGGTAGGACGTACAGCTGAATCCATGGGGTTATTATAGAAACTAAAAGCCAGTGAATAACGCCTCCATGGCTGCATCCCATTGTTTTATATAATAAATAATTAATGTTGTCCCAGCTGATAATGAACAGCCCGGTCGCAGTCGATAAAATTGACCCCCGGCTCCCCTGAGCCTGTGCCTTTTTGGGAGCACATATTTGTGCAAAAAGTTTTTCTATAACTTCAAAAAGTCCAAGTACAGGTCGAGACTTACTGACGATCTTCTTCAAGCCATAGTGAGGGTGTCAACTGCTTCCTCGCTCAAGCCAAATGTGGCTCAGCTATGTGAGAGGAAGCGCTGCCAGGTCTCTGGCAGCAGGAAGCAGGCAAGAGAAGCCATGTTTAGAAAAACCGTTCATGTTCAAAAGAACCCATTATAGTTAAAGAACTGTTAGTAGTGATGTTTGAGAAGATTAGATTTTTTGAACAAAGCTTTTTCAGTGGAATACCTGATGCAGCCCAGCCACACCCAGACTCTGCGTCCTGCAGCCCTCAGGTAATTTGAGTTTGAGACCCCTGGAATCAACAGACGGTGGCCTAGCCACCTTCGCGTGAGCCTCCAGGAGTGTTGTTGTGGCCGAGTGGTTAAGGCGATGGACTAGAAATCCATTGGGGTCTCCCCGCGCACGTTCGAATCCTGCCAACAACGTGAAGTTCCCCTGATGTTGTTTTACCTTGGATAAGGTTCTTGATTGACCATTGCATAATTAGTGTTGTGTTCCTAGCTTGTTTTTCAGTACCAATTGGGAAAGTGTTGGGAACATCTGCTGAGGCATTGTACTGTATATTAATGAATATGCTGCTGCACATTGTAAAGGCTGAATAGTCCTAAACAAATACCATGCTGACCAAAACAAACTACAGTGAGCAATTACATTGCAACATAGTGGATCCGCCTTCCAACCACATTAGCCTTTTAAACTAAATGTCATTAAAATCTTTTGTCAGCTGGACTTGGCACCTAATCCAGGGATGGTGTAATTTGTTATTGTTTTGGGGTTTTGTATATAGACAGGTTTTAAATTGTTATTGTATATAGTTTTTAGTTGTTGTGTTTGCACTCTCTCTTTAAAAAAATGTGGGGAAAAAAACACAACTCTTGTGGTGTAATAGCAACACATCCATCCTTTGGGTGGAAGACTCCAGGTGCAAATCCTGGCAAGAGTGTGTTAGGTGCACAATCAGTATTTCATTTCCTGGGTTTCATATACCAGTTTTAATTAAGAGATTTTTAATAGAATCTGTCACCCTACTATGTGTTTATATTTAGGTAATAATGGGTGGTTGAGGTGTTTATATTAAGATGTGATTCTAATGATTTGCCCTAATTCATGTTTAAAATGAATTTGAACCATATCTCAATGTATGCTGAAGTATTGACACTTTCTGTGTTACTGTTACTGTGTATTATGGATTTTATATTGAATTTTTCTCCTTTTCTTTCTGTTTCTCTTCCCCCCTTCCTCTCAATCACACTGGACTATATGGCTCCCGAGGGCGGGCCATCAGCCGGGGTTGATGCAAGCAGAGAAACATTGCACAACTATGGAGGCGCTCGTGTAACATCACATAGCCGTCATAGAATTCCTACTTGTTACTGTGTTTGAAATGAGAATGTTTGACTTCGAGCTGGACGAAGTCAATGTTACCGCCGTTAAGGACCAACACCGACGTTCCGTTGACGATGTCACTAATGGGTGTGGACCTTCAATGGGGCCATTCAGCCAGCTCCCGCCCGCCGTCCCGCTTCGGAGTCAGGCTGGAGCCTCATCAAAGGCTTACCTGCCTCGGTTACATAAGCAATAGAACATCGGTGTTGGGTAGGACGTACAGCTGAATCCATGGGGTTATTATAGAAACTAAAAGCCAGTGAATAACGCCTCCATGGCTGCATCCCATTGTTTTATATAATAAATAATTAATGTTGTCCCAGCTGATAATGAACAGCCCGGTCGCAGTCGAGAAAATTGACCCCCGGCTCCCCTGAGCCTGTGCCTTTTTGGGAGCACATATTTGTGCAAAAAGTTTTTCTATAACTTCAAAAAGTCCAAGTACAGGTCGAGACTTACTGACGATCTTCTTCAAGCCATAGTGAGGGTGTCAACTGCTTCCTCGCTCAAGCCAAATGTGGCTCAGCTATGTGAGAGGAAGCGCTGCCAGGTCTCTGGCAGCAGGAAGCAGGCAAGAGAAGCCATGTTTAGAAAAACCGTTCATGTTCACAAGAACCCATTATAGTTAAAGAACTGTTAGTAGTGATGTTTGAGAAGATTGGATTTTTTGAACAAAGCTTTTTCAGTGGAATACCTGATGCAGCCCAGCCACACCCAGACTCTGCGTCCCGTTTTTCAGTACCAATTGGGAAAGTGTTGGGAACATCTGCTGAGGCATTGTACTGTATATTAATGAATATGCTGCTGCACATTGTAAAGGCTGAATAGTCCTAAACAAATACCATGCTGACCAAAACAAACTACAGTGAGCAATTACATTGCAACATAGTGGATCCGCCTTCCAACCAATTCTTTAAAAAAATGTGGGGAAAAAAACACAACTCTTGTGGTGTAATAGCAACACATCCATCCTTTGGGTGGAAGACTCCAGGTGCAAATCCTGGCAAGAGTGTGTTAGGTGCACAATCAGTATTTCATTTGCTGGGTTTCATATACCAGTTTTCATTAGGAGATTTTTAATAGAATCTGTCACCCTACTATGTGTTTATATTGAGGTAATAATGGGTGGTTGAGGTGTTTATATTAAGATGTGATTCTAATGATTTGCCCTAATTCATGTTTAAAATGAATTTGAACCATATCTCAATGTATGCTGAAGTATTGACATTTTCTGTGTTACTGTTACTGTGTATTATGGATTTTATATTGAATTTTTCTCTTTTTCTTTCTGTTTCTCTTCCCCCCTTCCTCTCTTCTTTTTTCTTCCCCCCCCTTAAAATTCCCTTTTCAACCAGTGTCCCTAGCTAGTTTTTCAGTACCATTTAGGAAAGTGTTGGGAAGATCTGCATTGTAAAGTCGGAATAGTCCTAAAAAAATGCCATGCTGACCAAAACAAACTACAGTGAGCAGTTACATTACACCATAGTGGATCCGCATTCCAACCACGTTAGTCTGTTAAACTAAATGTCATTGACATCTTTTGTCAGCTGGACTTGGCACCTAATCCAGAGACAAGCATAAGCCGGTGTAACTAAAAGATGGTTACGTGGGTACATGGATTGTTACCATCTTCTGCATTAGAAGTACGTAGAACAAGTCCCTCCCCACCCTTCGATAGCTCAGTTGGTAGAGCGGAGGACTGTAGGTTAGTCAGCTGGGATTCTTAGGTCGCTGGTTCAACTCCGGCTCGAAGGAGAACATTTTGGCGGAACAGTCCAGGTACTGCTCTAACGCCATGGCTATACTAACCTATACTACCCTATACTAACGTCTCCCGCTGCAAGGACATTTTTTCAAAGCTCTGCAACATGTTGCCTTTACTCACCAAAGCTCCTGCTCCAATTTACAGGACTGCTTTTGACCATGGATTAAAACAGGGTTCTCAAGCTTGCGGCCTGCGAGACAATATTTTGTGGCCCTCAGGACGATATGAAAGTTTAATCTTTAGTGCGGCCAGCGAGTTCTATACGAATGGCACTTTCCCGCGTTGTGTGCAGAAGGTTCCTTTTTTTGTGCAAGCTGGAGCTGAACGAACCTACCAATCACACTGGACTATATGGCTCCCGAGGGCGGGCCATCAGCCGGGGTTGATGCAAGCAGAGAAACATTGCACAACTATGGAGGCGCTCGTGTAACATCACATAGCCGTCATAGAATTCCTACTTGTTACTGTGTTTGAAATGAGAATGTTTGACTTCGAGCTGGACGAAGTCAATGTTACCGCCGTTAAGGACCAACACCGACGTTCCGTTGACGATGTCACTAATGGGTGTGGACCTTCAATGGGGCCATTCAGCCAGCTCCCGCCCGCCGTCCCGCTTCGGAGTCAGGCTGGAGCCTCATCAAAGGCTTACCTGCCTCGGTTACATAAGCAACAGAACGTCGGTGTTGGGTAGGACGTACAGCTGAATCCATGGGGTTATTATAGAAACTAAAAGCCAGTGAATAACGCCTCCATGGCTGCATCCCATTGTTTTATATAATAAATAATTAATGTTGTCCCAGCTGATAATGAACAGCCCGGTCGCAGTCGATAAAATTGACCCCCGGCTCCCCTGAGCCTGTGCCTTTTTGGGAGCACATATTTGTGCAAAAAGTTTTTCTATAACTTCAAAAAGTCCAAGTACAGGTCGAGACTTACTGACGATCTTCTTCAAGCCATAGTGAGGGTGTCAACTGCTTCCTCGCTCAAGCCAAATGTGGCTCAGCTATGTGAGAGGAAGCGCTGCCAGGTCTCTGGCAGCAGGAAGCAGGCAAGAGAAGCCATGTTTAGAAAAACCGTTCATGTTCAAAAGAACCCATTATAGTTAAAGAACTGTTAGTAGTGATGTTTGAGAAGATTAGATTTTTTGAACAAAGCTTTTTCAGTGGAATACCTGATGCAGCCCAGCCACACCCAGACTCTGCGTCCTGCAGCCCTCAGGTAATTTGAGTTTGAGACCCCTGGAATCAACAGACGGTGGCCTAGCCACCTTCGCGTGAGCCCCCAGGAGTGTTGTTGTGGCCGAGTGGTTAAGGCGATGGACTAGAAATCCATTGGGGTCTCCCCGCGCAGGTTCGAATCCTGCCAACAATGTGAAGTTCCCCTGATGTTGTTTTACCTTGGATAAGGTTCTTGATTGACCATTGCATAATTAGTGTTGTGTTCCTAGCTTGTTTTTCAGTACCAATTGGGAAAGTGTTGGGAACATCTGCTGAGGCATTGTACTGTATATTAATGAATCTGCTGCTGCACATTGTAAAGGCTGAATAGTCCTAAACAAATACCATGCTGACCAAAACAAACTACAGTGAGCAATTACATTGCAACATAGTGGATCCGCCTTCCAACCACATTAGCCTTTTAAACTAAATGTCATTAAAATCTTTTGTCACCTGGACTTGGCACCTAATCCAGGGATGGTGTAATTTGTTAGTGTTTTGGGGTTTTGTATATAGAAAGGTTTTAAATTGTTATTGTATATAGTTTTTAGTTGTTGTGTTTGCACTCTCTCTTTAAAAAAATGTGGGGAAAAAAACACAACTCTTGTGGTGTAATAGCAACACATCCATCCTTTGGGTGGAAGACTCCAGGTGCAAATCCTGGCAAGAGTGTGTTAGGTGCACAATCAGTATTTCATTTGCTGGGTTTCATATACCAGTTTTCATTAAGAGATTTTTAATAGAATCTGTCACCCTACTATGTGTTTATATTGAGGTAATAATGGGTGGTTGAGGTGTTTATATTAAGATGTGATTCTAATGATTTGCCCTAATTCATGTTTAAAATGAATTTGAACCATATCTCAATGTATGCTGAAGTATTGACACTTTCTGTGTTACTGTTACTGTGTATTATGGATTTTATATTGAATTTTTCTCGTTTTCTTTCTGTTTCTCTTCCCTCCTTCCTCTCTTCTTTTTTCTTCCCCCCCCTTAAAATTCCCTTTTCAACCAGTGTCCCTAGCTAGTTTTTCAGTACCATTTAGGAAAGTGTTGGGAAGATCTGCATTGTAAAGTCTGAATATTCCTAAAAAAATGCCATGCTGACCAAACAAACTACAGTGAGCAGTTACATTACACCATAGTGGATCCGCCTTCCAACCACGTTAGTCTGTTAAACTAAATGTCATTGACATCTTTTGTCAGCTGGACTTGGCACCTAATCCAGAGATAAGCATAAGCCGGTGTAACTAAAAGATGGTTACGTGGGTACATGGATTGTTACCATCTTCTGCATTAGAAGTACGTAGAACAAGTCCCTCCCCACCCTTCGATAGCTCAGTTGGTAGAGCGGAGGACTGTAGGTTAGTCAGCTGGGATCCTTAAGTCGCTGGTTCAATTCCGGCTCGAAGGAGAACATTTTGGCGGAAAAGTCCAGGTACTGCTCTAACGCCATGGCTATTTGTCCCTATACTAACATCTCCCGCTGCAAGGACATTTTTTCAAAGCTCTGCAACATGTTGCCTTTACTCACCAAAGCTCCTGCTCCAATTTACAGGACTGCTTTTGACCATGGATTAAAACAGGGTTCTCAAGCTTGCGGCCTGCGAGACAATATTTTGTGGCCCTCAGGACGATATGAAAGTTTAATCTTTAGTGCGGCCAGCGAGTTCTATACGAATGGCACTTTCCCGCGTTGTGTGCAGAAGGTTCCTTTTTTTGTGCAAGCTGGAGCTGAACGAACCTACCAATCACACTGGACTATATGGCTCCCGAGGGCGGGCCATCAGCCGGGGTTGATGCAAGCAGAGAAACATTGCACAACTATGGAGGCGCTCGTGTAACATCACATAGCCGTCATAGAATTCCTACTTGTTACTGTGTTTGAAATGAGAATGTTTGACTTCGAGCTGGACGAAGTCAATGTTACCGCCGTTAAGGACCAACACCGACGTTCCGTTGACGATGTCACTAATGGGTGTGGACCTTCAATGGGGCCATTCAGCCAGCTCCCGCCCGCCGTCCCGCTTCGGAGTCAGGCTGGAGCCTCATCAAAGGCTTACCTGCCTCGGTTACATAAGCAACAGAACATCGGTGTTGGGTAGGACGTACAGCTGAATCCATGGGGTTATTATAGAAACTAAAAGCCAGTGAATAACGCCTCCATGGCTGCATCCCATTGTTTTATATAATAAATAATTAATGTTGTCCCAGCTGATAATGAACAGCCCGGTCGCAGTCGATAAAATTGACCCCCGGCTCCCCTGAGCCTGTGCCTTTTTGGGAGCACATATTTGTGCAAAAAGTTTTTCTATAACTTCAAAAAGTCCAAGTACAGGTCGAGACTTACTGACGATCTTCTTCAAGCCATAGTGAGGGTGTCAACTGCTTCCTCGCTCAAGCCAAATGTGGCTCAGCTATGTGAGAGGAAGCGCTGCCAGGTCTCTGGCAGCAGGAAGCAGGCAAGAGAAGCCATGTTTAGAAAAACCGTTCATGTTCAAAAGAACCCATTATAGTTAAAGAACTGTTAGTAGTGATGTTTGAGAAGATTAGATTTTTTGAACAAAGCTTTTTCAGTGGAATACCTGATGCAGCCCAGCCACACCCAGACTCTGCGTCCTGCAGCCCTCAGGTAATTTGAGTTTGAGACCCCTGGAATCAACAGACGGTGGCCTAGCCACCTTCGCGTGAGCCTCCAGGAGTGTTGTTGTGGCCGAGTGGTTAAGGCGATGGACTAGAAATCCATTGGGGTCTCCCCGCGCACGTTCGAATCCTGCCAACAACGTGAAGTTCCCCTGATGTTGTTTTACCTTGGATAAGGTTCTTGATTGACCATTGCATAATTAGTGTTGTGTTCCTAGCTTGTTTTTCAGTACCAATTGGGAAAGTGTTGGGAACATCTGCTGAGGCATTGTACTGTATATTAATGAATATGCTGCTGCACATTGTAAAGGCTGAATAGTCCTAAACAAATACCATGCTGACCAAAACAAACTACAGTGAGCAATTACATTGCAACATAGTGGATCCGCCTTCCAACCACATTAGCCTTTTAAACTAAATGTCATTAAAATCTTTTGTCAGCTGGACTTGGCACCTAATCCAGGGATGGTGTAATTTGTTATTGTTTTGGGGTTTTGTATATAGACAGGTTTTAAATTGTTATTGTATATAGTTTTTAGTTGTTGTGTTTGCACTCTCTCTTTAAAAAAATGTGGGGAAAAAAACACAACTCTTGTGGTGTAATAGCAACACATCCATCCTTTGGGTGGAAGACTCCAGGTGCAAATCCTGGCAAGAGTGTGTTAGGTGCACAATCAGTATTTCATTTCCTGGGTTTCATATACCAGTTTTAATTAAGAGATTTTTAATAGAATCTGTCACCCTACTATGTGTTTATATTTAGGTAATAATGGGTGGTTGAGGTGTTTATATTAAGATGTGATTCTAATGATTTGCCCTAATTCATGTTTAAAATGAATTTGAACCATATCTCAATGTATGCTGAAGTATTGACACTTTCTGTGTTACTGTTACTGTGTATTATGGATTTTATATTGAATTTTTCTCCTTTTCTTTCTGTTTCTCTTCCCCCCTTCCTCTCAATCACACTGGACTATATGGCTCCCGAGGGCGGGCCATCAGCCGGGGTTGATGCAAGCAGAGAAACATTGCACAACTATGGAGGCGCTCGTGTAACATCACATAGCCGTCATAGAATTCCTACTTGTTACTGTGTTTGAAATGAGAATGTTTGACTTCGAGCTGGACGAAGTCAATGTTACCGCCGTTAAGGACCAACACCGACGTTCCGTTGACGATGTCACTAATGGGTGTGGACCTTCAATGGGGCCATTCAGCCAGCTCCCGCCCGCCGTCCCGCTTCGGAGTCAGGCTGGAGCCTCATCAAAGGCTTACCTGCCTCGGTTACATAAGCAATAGAACATCGGTGTTGGGTAGGACGTACAGCTGAATCCATGGGGTTATTATAGAAACTAAAAGCCAGTGAATAACGCCTCCATGGCTGCATCCCATTGTTTTATATAATAAATAATTAATGTTGTCCCAGCTGATAATGAACAGCCCGGTCGCAGTCGAGAAAATTGACCCCCGGCTCCCCTGAGCCTGTGCCTTTTTGGGAGCACATATTTGTGCAAAAAGTTTTTCTATAACTTCAAAAAGTCCAAGTACAGGTCGAGACTTACTGACGATCTTCTTCAAGCCATAGTGAGGGTGTCAACTGCTTCCTCGCTCAAGCCAAATGTGGCTCAGCTATGTGAGAGGAAGCGCTGCCAGGTCTCTGGCAGCAGGAAGCAGGCAAGAGAAGCCATGTTTAGAAAAACCGTTCATGTTCACAAGAACCCATTATAGTTAAAGAACTGTTAGTAGTGATGTTTGAGAAGATTGGATTTTTTGAACAAAGCTTTTTCAGTGGAATACCTGATGCAGCCCAGCCACACCCAGACTCTGCGTCCCGTTTTTCAGTACCAATTGGGAAAGTGTTGGGAACATCTGCTGAGGCATTGTACTGTATATTAATGAATATGCTGCTGCACATTGTAAAGGCTGAATAGTCCTAAACAAATACCATGCTGACCAAAACAAACTACAGTGAGCAATTACATTGCAACATAGTGGATCCGCCTTCCAACCAATTCTTTAAAAAAATGTGGGGAAAAAAACACAACTCTTGTGGTGTAAAGCAACACATCCATCCTTTGGGTGGAAGACTCCAGGTGCAAATCCTGGCAAGAGTGTGTTAGGTGCACAATCAGTATTTCATTTGCTGGGTTTCATATACCAGTTTTCATTAGGAGATTTTTAATAGAATCTGTCACCCTACTATGTGTTTATATTGAGGTAATAATGGGTGGTTGAGGTGTTTATATTAAGATGTGATTCTAATGATTTGCCCTAATTCATGTTTAAAATGAATTTGAACCATATCTCAATGTATGCTGAAGTATTGAAATTTTCTGTGTTACTGTTACTGTGTATTATGGATTTTATATTGAATTTTTCTCTTTTTCTTTCTGTTTCTCTTCCCCCCTTCCTCTCTTCTTTTTTCTTCCCCCCCCTTAAAATTCCCTTTTCAACCAGTGTCCCTAGCTAGTTTTTCAGTACCATTTAGGAAAGTGTTGGGAACATCTGCATTGTAAAGTCGGAATAGTCCTAAAAAAATGCCATGCTGACCAAAACAAACTACAGTGAGCAGTTACATTACACCATAGTGGATCCGCATTCCAACCACGTTAGTCTGTTAAACTAAATGTCATTGACATCTTTTGTCAGATGGACTTGGCACCTAATCCAGAGACAAGCATAAGCCGGTGTAACTAAAAGATGGTTACGTGGGTACATGGATTGTTACCATCTTCTGCATTAGAAGTACGTAGAACAAGTCCCTCCCCACCCTTCGATAGCTCAGTTGGTAGAGCGGAGGACTGTAGGTTAGTCAGCTGGGATCCTTAGGTCGCTGGTTCAACTCCGGCTCGAAGGAGAACATTTTGGCGGAACAGTCCAGGTACTGCTCTAACGCCATGGCTACTTGTCCCTATACTAACATCTCCCGCTGCAAGGACATTTTTTCAAAGCTCTGCAACATGTTGCCTTTACTCACCAAAGCTCCTGCTCCAATTTACAGGACTGCTTTTGACCATGGATTAAAACAGGGTTCTCAAGCTTGCGGCCTGCGAGACAATATTTTGTGGCCCTCAGGACGATATGAAAGTTTAATCTTTAGTGCGGCCAGCGAGTTCTATACGAATGGCACTTTCCCGCGTTGTGTGCAGAAGGTTCCTTTTTTTGTGCAAGCTGGAGCTGAACGAACCTACCAATCACACTGGACTATATGGCTCCCGAGGGCGGGCCATCAGCCGGGGTTGATGCAAGCAGAGAAACATTGCACAACTATGGAGGCGCTCGTGTAACATCACATAGCCGTCATAGAATTCCTACTTGTTACTGTGTTTGAAATGAGAATGTTTGACTTCGAGCTGGACGAAGTCAATGTTACCGCCGTTAAGGACCAACACCGACGTTCCGTTGACGATGTCACTAATGGGTGTGGACCTTCAATGGGGCCATTCAGCCAGCTCCCGCCCGCCGTCCCGCTTCGGAGTCAGGCTGGAGCCTCATCAAAGGCTTACCTGCCTCGGTTACATAAGCAACAGAACATCGGTGTTGGGTAGGACGTACAGCTGAATCCATGGGGTTATTATAGAAACTAAAAGCCAGTGAATAACGCCTCCATGGCTGCATCCCATTGTTTTATATAATAAATAATTAATGTTGTCCCAGCTGATAATGAACAGCCCGGTCGCTGTCGAGAAAATTGACCCCCGGCTCCCCTGAGCCTGTGCCTTTTTGGGAGCACATATTTGTGCAAAAAGTTTTTCTATAACTTCAAAAAGTCCAAGTACAGGTCGAGACTTACTGACGATCTTCTTCAAGCCATAGTGAGGGTGTCAACTGCTTCCTCGCTCAAGCCAAATGTGGCTCAGCTATGTGAGAGGAAGCGCTGCCAGGTCTCTGGCAGCAGGAAGCAGGCAAGAGAAGCCATGTTTAGAAAAACCGTTCATGTTCACAAGAACCCATTATAGTTAAAGAACTGTTAGTAGTGATGTTTGAGAAGATTAGATTTTTTGAACAAAGCTTTTTCATTGGAATACCTGATGCAGCCCAGCCACACCCAGACTCTGCGTCCTGCAGCCCTCAGGTAATTTGAGTTTGAGACCCCTGGAATCAACAGACGGTGGCCT
Source organism: Channa argus (assembly GCF_033026475.1). Taxonomy (NCBI): domain Eukaryota; kingdom Metazoa; phylum Chordata; class Actinopteri; order Anabantiformes; family Channidae; genus Channa; species Channa argus. Next base: position 274,327 of record NW_027125262.1, on the reverse strand, counting down.
AGCCACCTTCGCGTGAGCCTCCAGGAGTGTTGTTGTGGCCGAGTGGTTAAGGCGATGGACTAGAAATCCATTGGGGTCTCCCCGCGCAGGTTCGAATCCTGCCAACAATGTGAAGCTCCCCTGATGTTGTTTTACCTTGGATAAGGTTCTTGATTGACCATTGCATAATTAGTGTTGTGTTCCTAGCTTGTTTTTCAGTACCAATTGGGAAAGTGTTGGGAACATCTGCTGAGGCATTGTACTGTATATTAATGAATCTGCTGCTGCACATTGTAAAGGCTGAATAGTCCTAAACAAATACCATGCTGACCAAAACAAACTACAGTGAGCAACTACATTGCAACATAGTGGATCCGCCTTCCAACCACATTAGCCTGTTAAACTAAATGTCATTAACATCTTTTGTCAGCTGGACTTGGCACCTAATCCAGGGATGGTGTAATTTGTTAGTGTTTTGGGGTTTTGTATATAGACAGGTTTTAAATTGTTATTGTATATAGTTTTTAGTTGTTGTGTTTGCACTCTCTCTTTAAAAAAATGTGGGGAAAAAAACACAACTCTTGTGGTGTAATAGCAACACATCCATCCTTTGGGTGGAAGACTCCAGGTGCAAATCCTGGCAAGAGTGTGTTAGGTGCACAATCAGTATTTCATTTGCTGGGTTACATATACCAGTTTTCATTAGGAGATTTTTAATAGAATCTGTCACCTTACTATGTGTTTATATTGAGGTAATAATGGGTGGTTGAGGTGTTTATATTAAGATGTGATTCTAATGATTTGCCCTAATTCATGTTTAAAATGAATTTGAACCATATCTCAATGTATGCTGAAGTATTGACATTTTCTGTGTTACTGTTACTGTGTATTATGGATTTTATATTAAATTTTTCTCTTTTTCTTTCTGTTTCTCTTCCCCCCTTTCTCTCTTCTTTTTTCTTCCCCCCCCTTAAAATTCCCTTTTCAACCAGTGTCCCTAGCTAGTTTTTCAGTACCATTTAGGAAAGTGTTGGGAACATCTGCATTGTAAAGTCTGAATAGTCCTAAAAAAATGCCATGCTGACCAAAACAAACTACAGTGAGCAGTTACATTACACCATAGTGGATCCGCATTCCAACCACGTTAGTCTGTTAAACTAAATGTCATTGACATCTTTTGTCAGCTGGACTTGGCACCTAATCCAGAGACAAGCATAAGCCGGTGTAACTAAAAGATGGTTACGTGGGTACATGGATTGTTACCATCTTCTGCATTAGAAGTACGTAGAACAAGTCCCTCCCCACCCTTCGATAGCTCAGTTGGTAGAGCGGAGGACTGTAGGTTAGTCAGCTGGGATCCTTAGGTCGCTGGTTCAACTCCGGCTCGAAGGAGAACATTTTGGCGGACCAGTCCAGGTACTGCTCTAACGCCATGGCTACTTGTCCCTATACTAACATCTCCCGCTGCAAGGACATTTTTTCAAAGCTCTGCAACATGTTGCCTTTACTCACCAAAGCTCCTGCTCCAATTTACAGGACTGCTTTTGACCATGGATTAAAACAGGGTTCTCAAGCTTGCGGCCTGCGAGACAATATTTTGTGGCCCTCAGGACGATATGAAAGTTTAATCTTTAGTGCGGCCAGCGAGTTCTATACGAATGGCCTTTTCCCGCGTTGTGTGCAGAAGGTTCCTTTTTTTGTGCAAGCTGGAGCTGAACGAACCTACCAATCACACTGGACTATATGGCTCCCGAGGGCGGGCCATCAGCCGGGGTTGATGCAAGCAGAGAAACATTGCACAACTATGGAGGCGCTCGTGTAACATCACATAGCCGTCATAGAATTCCTACTTGTTACTGTGTTTGAAATGAGAATGTTTGACTTCGAGCTGGACGAAGTCAATGTTACCGCCGTTAAGGACCAACACCGACGTTCCGTTGACGATGTCACTAATGGGTGTGGACCTTCAATGGGGCCATTCAGCCAGCTCCCGCCCGCCGTCCCGCTTCGGAGTCAGGCTGGAGCCTCATCAAAGGCTTACCTGCCTCGGTTACATAAGCAACAGAACATCGGTGTTGGGTAGGACGTACAGCTGAATCCATGGGGTTATTATAGAAACTAAAAGCCAGTGAATAACGCCTCCATGGCTGCATCCCATTGTTTTATATAATAAATAATTAATGTTGTCCCAGCTGATAATGAACAGCCCGGTCGCAGTCGAGAAAATTGACCCCCGGCTCCCCTGAGCCTGTGCCTTTTTGGGAGCACATATTTGTGCAAAAAGTTTTTCTATAACTTCAAAAAGTCCAAATACAGGTCGAGACTTACTGACGATCTTCTTCAAGCCATAGTGAGGGTGTCAACTGCTTCCTCGCTCAAGCCAAATGTGGCTCAGCTATGTGAGAGGAAGCGCTGCCAGGTCTCTGGCAGCAGGAAGCAGGCAAGAGAAGCCATGTTTAGAAAAACCGTTCATGTTCACAAGAACCCATTATAGTTAAAGAACTGTTAGTAGTGATGTTTGAGAAGATTAGATGTTTTGAACAAAGCTTTTTCAGTGGAATACCTGATGCAGCCCAGCCACACCCAGACTCTGCGTCCTGCAGCCCTCAGGTAATTTGAGTTTGAGACCCCTGGAATCAACAGACGGTGGCCTAGCCACCTTCGCGTGAGCCTCCAGGAGTGTTGTTGTGGCCGAGTGGTTAAGGCGATGGACTAGAAATCCATTGGGGTCTCCCCGCGCAGGTTCGAATCCTGCCAACAACGTGAAGTTCCCCTGATGTTATTTTACCTTGGATAAGGTTCTTGATTGACCATTGCATAATTAGTGTTGTGTTCCTAGCTTGTTTTTCAGTACCAATTGGGAAAGTGTTGGGAACATCTGCTGAGGCATTGTATTGTATATTAATGAATATGCTGCTGCACATTGTAAAGGCTGAATAGTCCTAAACAAATACCATGCTGACCAAAACAAACTACAGTGAGCAATTACATTGCAACATAGTGGATCCGCCTTCCAACCACATTAGCCTTTTAAACTAAATGTCATTAAAATCTTTTGTCAGCTGGACTTGGCACCTAATCCAGGGATGGTGTAATTTGTTAGTGTTTTGGGGTTTTGTATATAGAAAGGTTTTAAATTGTTATTGTATATAGTTTTTAGTTGTTGTGTTTGCACTCTCTCTTTAAAAAAATGTGGGGAAAAAAAAACAACTCTTGTGGTGTAATAGCAACACATCCATCCTTTGGGTGGAAGACTCCAGGTGCAAATCCTGGCAAGAGTGTGTTAGGTGCACAATCAGTATTTCATTTGCTGGGTTTCATATACCAGTTTTCATTAAGAGATTTTTAATAGAATCTGTCACCCTACTATGTGTTTATATTGAGGTAATAATGGGTGGTTGAGGTGTTTATATTAAGATGTGATTCTAATGATTTGCCCTAATTCATGTTTAAAATGAATTTGAACCATATCTCAATGTATGCTGAAGTATTGACACTTTCTGTGTTACTGTTACTGTGTATTATGGATTTTATATTGAATTTTTCTCCTTTTCTTTCTGTTTCTCTTCCCCCCTTCCTCTCTTCTTTTTTCTTCCCCCCCCTTAAAATTCCCTTTTCAACCAGTGTCCCTAGCTAGTTTTTCAGTACCATTTAGGAAAGTGTTGGGAAGATCTGCATTGTAAAGTCTGAATATTCCTAAAAAAATGCCATGCTGACCAAACAAACTACAGTGAGCAGTTACATTACACCATAGTGGATCCGCATTCCAACCACGTTAGTCTGTTAAACTAAATGTCATTGACATCTTTTGTCAGCTGGACTTGGCACCTAATCCAGAGACAAGCATAAGCCGGTGTAACTAAAAGATGGTTACGTGGGTACATGGATTGTTACCATCTTCTGCATTAGAAGTACGTAGAACAAGTCCCTCCCCACCCTTCGATAGCTCAGTTGGTAGAGCGGAGGACTGTAGGTTAGTCAGCTGGGATCCTTAAGTCGCTGGTTCAACTCCGGCTCGAAGGAGAACATTTTGGCGGAAAAGTCCAGGTACTGCTCTAACGCCATGGCTATTTGTCCCTATACTAACATCTCCCGCTGCAAGGACATTTTTTCAAAGCTCTGCAACATGTTGCCTTTACTCACCAAAGCTCCTGCTCCAATTTACAGGACTGCTTTTGACCATGGATTAAAACAGGGTTCTCAAGCTTGCGGCCTGCGAGACAATATTTTGTGGCCCTCAGGACGATATGAAAGTTTAATCTTTAGTGCGGCCAGCGAGTTCTATACGAATGGCCTTTTCCCGCGTTGTGTGCAGAAGGTTCCTTTTTTTGTGTAAGCTGGAGCTGAACGAACCTACCAATCACACTGGACTATATGGCTCCCGAGGGCGGGCCATCAGCCGGGGTTGATGCAAGCAGAGAAACATTGCACAACTATGGAGGCGCTCGTGTAACATCACATAGCCGTCATAGAATTCCTACTTGTTACTGTGTTTGAAATGAGAATGTTTGACTTCGAGCTGGACGAAGTCAATGTTACCGCCGTTAAGGACCAACACCGACGTTCCGTTGACGATGTCACTAATGGGTGTGGACCTTCAATGGGGCCATTCAGCCAGCTCCCGCCCGCCGTCCCGCTTCGGAGTCAGGCTGGAGCCTCATCAAAGGCTTACCTGCCTCGGTTACATAAGCAACAGAACATCGGTGTTGGGTAGGACGTACAGCTGAATCCATGGGGTTATTATAGAAACTAAAAGCCAGTGAATAACGCCTCCATGGCTGCATCCCATTGTTTTATATAATAAATAATTAATGTTGTCCCAGCTGATAATGAACAGCCCGGTCGCAGTCGATAAAATTGACCCCCGGCTCCCCTGAGCCTGTGCCTTTTTGGGAGCACATATTTGTGCAAAAAGTTTTTCTATAACTTCAAAAAGTCCAAATACAGGTCGAGACTTACTGACGATCTTCTTCAAGCCATAGTGAGGGTGTCAACTGCTTCCTCGCTCAAGCCAAATGTGGCTCAGCTATGTGAGAGGAAGCGCTGCCAGGTCTCTGGCAGCAGGAAGCAGGCAAGAGAAGCCATGTTTAGAAAAACCGTTCATGTTCAAAAGAACCCATTATAGTTAAAGAACTGTTAGTAGTGATGTTTGAGAAGATTAGATTTTTTGAACAAAGCTTTTTCAGTGGAATACCTGATGCAGCCCAGCCACACCCAGACTCTGCGTCCTGCAGCCCTCAGGTAATTTGAGTTTGAGACCCCTGGAATCAACAGACGGTGGCCTAGCCACCTTCGCGTGAGCCTCCAGGAGTGTTGTTGTGGCCGAGTGGTTAAGGCGATGGACTAGAAATCCATTGGGGTCTCCCCGCGCAGGTTCGAATCCTGCCAACAACGTGAAGTTCCCCTGATGTTGTTTTACCTTGGATAAGGTTCTTGATTGACCATTGCATAATTAGTGTTGTGTTCCTAGCTTGTTTTTCAGTACCAATTGGGAAAGTGTTGGGAACATCTGCTGAGGCATTGTATTGTATATTAATGAATATGCTGCTGCACATTGTAAAGGCTGAATAGTCCTAAACAAATACCATGCTGACCAAAACAAACTACAGTGAGCAATTACATTGCAACATAGTGGATCCGCCTTCCAACCACATTAGCCTTTTAAACTAAATGTCATTAAAATCTTTTGTCAGCTGGACTTGGCACCTAATCCAGGGATGGTGTAATTTGTTAGTGTTTTGGGGTTTTGTATATAGAAAGGTTTTAAATTGTTATTGTATATAGTTTTTAGTTGTTGTGTTTGCACTCTCTCTTTAAAAAAATGTGGGGAAAAAAAAACAACTCTTGTGGTGTAATAGCAACACATCCATCCTTTGGGTGGAAGACTCCAGGTGCAAATCCTGGCAAGAGTGTGTTAGGTGCACAATCAGTATTTCATTTGCTGGGTTTCATATACCAGTTTTCATTAAGAGATTTTTAATAGAATCTGTCACCCTACTATGTGTTTATATTGAGGTAATAATGGGTGGTTGAGGTGTTTATATTAAGATGTGATTCTAATGATTTGCCCTAATTCATGTTTAGAATGAATTTGAACCATATCTCAATGTATGCTGAAGTATTGACACTTTCTGTGTTACTGTTACTGTGTATTATGGATTTTATATTGAATTTTTCTCCTTTTCTTTCTGTTTCTCTTCCCCCCTTCCTCTCTTCTTTTTTCTTCCCCCCCCTTAAAATTCCCTTTTCAACCAGTGTCCCTAGCTAGTTTTTCAGTACCATTTAGGAAAGTGTTGGGAAGATCTGCATTGTAAAGTCTGAATATTCCTAAAAAAATGCCATGCTGACCAAACAAACTACAGTGAGCAGTTACATTACACCATAGTGGATCCGCCTTCCAACCACGTTAGTCTGTTAAACTAAATGTCATTGACATCTTTTGTCAGCTGGACTTGGCACCTAATCCAGAGATAAGCATAAGCCGGTGTAACTAAAAGATGGTTACGTGGGTACATGGATTGTTACCATCTTCTGCATTAGAAGTACGTAGAACAAGTCCCTCCCCACCCTTCGATAGCTCAGTTGGTAGAGCGGAGGACTGTAGGTTAGTCAGCTGGGATCCTTAAGTCGCTGGTTCAACTCCGGCTCGAAGGAGAACATTTTGGCGGAAAAGTCCAGGTACTGCTCTAACGCCATGGCTATTTGTCCCTATACTAACATCTCCCGCTGCAAGGACATTTTTTCAAAGCTCTGCAACATGTTGCCTTTACTCACCAAAGCTCCTGCTCCAATTTACAGGACTGCTTTTGACCATAGATTAAAACAGGGTTCTCAAGCTTGCGGCCTGCGAGACAATATTTTGTGGCCCTCAGGACGATATGAAAGTTTAATCTTTAGTGCGGCCAGCGAGTTCTATACGAATGGCCTTTTCCCGCGTTGTGTGCAGAAGGTTCCTTTTTTTGTGCAAGCTGGAGCTGAACGAACCTACCAATCACACTGGACTATATGGCTCCCGAGGGCGGGCCATCAGCCGGGGTTGATGCAAGCAGAGAAACATTGCACAACTATGGAGGCGCTCGTGTAACATCACATAGCCGTCATAGAATTCCTACTTGTTACTGTGTTTGAAATGAGAATGTTTGACTTCGAGCTAGACGAAGTCAATGTTACCGCCGTTAAGGACCAACACCGACGTTCCGTTGACGATGTCACTAATGGGTGTGGACCTTCAATGGGGCCATTCAGCCAGCTCCCGCCCGCCGTCCCGCTTCGGAGTCAGGCTGGAGCCTCATCAAAGGCTTACCTGCCTCGGTTACATAAGCAACAGAACATCGGTGTTGGGTAGGACGTACAGCTGAATCCATGGGGTTATTATAGAAACTAAAAGCCAGTGAATAACGCCTCCATGGCTGCATCCCATTGTTTTATATAATAAATAATTAATGTTGTCCCAGCTGATAATGAACAGCCCGGTCGCAGTCGATAAAATTGACCCCCGGCTCCCCTGAGCCTGTGCCTTTTTGGGAGCACATATTTGTGCAAAAAGTTTTTCTATAACTTCAAAAAGTCCAAGTACAGGTCGAGACTTACTGACGATCTTCTTCAAGCCATAGTGAGGGTGTCAACTGCTTCCTCGCTCAAGCCAAATGTGGCTCAGCTATGTGAGAGGAAGCGCTGCCAGGTCTCTGGCAGCAGGAAGCAGGCAAGAGAAGCCATGTTTAGAAAAACCGTTCATGTTCAAAAGAACCCATTATAGTTAAAGAACTGTTAGTAGTGATGTTTGAGAAGATTAGATTTTTTGAACAAAGCTTTTTCAGTGGAATACCTGATGCAGCCCAGCCACACCCAGACTCTGCGTCCTGCAGCCCTCAGGTAATTTGAGTTTGAGACCCCTGGAATCAACAGACGGTGGCCTAGCCACCTTCGCGTGAGCCTCCAGGAGTGTTGTTGTGGCCGAGTGGTTAAGGCGATGGACTAGAAATCCATTGGGGTCTCCCCGCGCACGTTCGAATCCTGCCAACAATGTGAAGTTCCCCTGATGTTGTTTTACCTTGGATAAGGTTCTTGATTGACCATTGCATAATTAGTGTTGTGTTCCTAGCTTGTTTTTCAGTACCAATTGGGAAAGTGTTGGGAACATCTGCTGAGGCATTGTACTGTATATTAATGAATATGCTGCTGCACATTGTAAAGGCTGAATAGTCCTAAACAAATACCATGCTGACCAAAACAAACTACAGTGAGCAATTACATTGCAACATAGTGGATCCGCCTTCCAACCACATTAGCCTTTTAAACTAAATGTCATTAAAATCTTTTGTCAGCTGGACTTGGCACCTAATCCAGGGATGGTGTAATTTGTTAGTGTTTTGGGGTTTTGTATATAGACAGGTTTTAAATTGTTATTGTATATAGTTTTTAGTTGTTGTGTTTGCACTCTCTCTTTAAAAAAATGTGGGGAAAAAAACACAACTCTTGTGGTGTAATAGCAACACATCCATCCTTTGGGTGGAAGACTCCAGGTGCAAATCCTGGCAAGAGTGTGTTAGGTGCACAATCAGTATTTCATTTGCTGGGTTTCATATACCAGTTTTCATTAAGAGATTTTTAATAGAATCTGTCACCCTACTATGTGTTTATATTGAGGTAATAATGGGTGGTTGAGGTGTTTATATTAAGATGTGATTCTAATGATTTGCCCTAATTCATGTTTAAAATGAATTTGAACCATATCTCAATGTATGCTGAAGTATTGACATTTTCTGTGTTACTGTTACTGTGTATTATGGATTTTATATTGAATTTTTCTCCTTTTCTTTCTGTTTCTCTTCCCCCCTTCCTCTCTTCTTTTTTCTTCCCCCCCCTTAAAATTCCCTTTTCAACCAGTGTCCCTAGCTAGTTTTTCAGTACCATTTAGGAAAGTGTTGGGAAGATCTGCATTGTAAAGTCTGAATATTCCTAAAAAAATGCCATGCTGACCAAACAAACTACAGTGAGCAGTTACATTACACCATAGTGGATCCGCCTTCCAACCACGTTAGTCTGTTAAACTAAATGTCATTGACATCTTTTGTCAGCTGGACTTGGCACCTAATCCAGAGACAAGCATAAGCCGGTGTAACTAAAAGATGGTTACGTGGGTACATGGATTGTTACCATCTTCTGCATTAGAAGTACGTAGAACAAGTCCCTCCCCACCCTTCGATAGCTCAGTTGGTAGAGCGGAGGACTGTAGGTTAGTCAGCTGGGATCCTTAAGTCGCTGGTTCAACTCCGGCTCGAAGGAGAACATTTTGGCGGAAAAGTCCAGGTACTGCTCTAACGCCATGGCTATTTGTCCCTATACTAACATCTCCCGCTGCAAGGACATTTTTTCAAAGCTCTGCAACATGTTGCCTTTACTCACCAAAGCTCCTGCTCCAATTTACAGGACTGCTTTTGACCATGGAAAAAACAGGGTTCTCAAGCTTGCGGCCTGCGAGACAATATTTTGTGGCCCTCAGGACGATATGAAAGTTTAATCTTTAGTGCGGCCAGCGAGTTCTATACGAATGGCCTTTTCCCGCGTTGTGTGCAGAAGGTTCCTTTTTTTGTGCAAGCTGGAGCTGAACGAACCTACCAATCACACTGGACTATATGGCTCCCGAGGGCGGGCCATCAGCCGGGGTTGATGCAAGCAGAGAAACATTGCACAACTATGGAGGCGCTCGTGTAACATCACATAGCCGTCATAGAATTCCTACTTGTTACTGTGTTTGAAATGAGAATGTTTGACTTCGAGCTGGACGAAGTCAATGTTACCGCCGTTAAGGACCAACACCGACGTTCCGTTGACGATGTCACTAATGGGTGTGGACCTTCAATGGGGCCATTCAGCCAGCTCCCGCCCGCCGTCCCGCTTCGGAGTCAGGCTGGAGCCTCATCAAAGGCTTACCTGCCTCGGTTACATAAGCAACAGAACATCGGTGTTGGGTAGGACGTACAGCTGAATCCATGGGGTTATTATAGAAACTAAAAGCCAGTGAATAACGCCTCCATGGCTGCATCCCATTGTTTTATATAATAAATAATTAATGTTGTCCCAGCTGATAATGAACAGCCCGGTCGCAGTCGATAAAATTGACCCCCGGCTCCCCTGAGCCTGTGCCTTTTTGGGAGCACATATTTGTGCAAAAAGTTTTTCTATAACTTCAAAAAGTCCAAGTACAGGTCGAGACTTACTGACGATCTTCTTCAAGCCATAGTGAGGGTGTCAACTGCTTCCTCGCTCAAGCCAAATGTGGCTCAGCTATGTGAGGGGAAGCGCTGCCAGGTCTCTGGCAGCAGGAAGCAGGCAAGAGAAGCCATGTTTAGAAAAACCGTTCATGTTCAAAAGAACCCATTATAGTTAAAGAACTGTTAGTAGTGATGTTTGAGAAGATTAGATTTTTTGAACAAAGCTTTTTCAGTGGAATACCTGATGCAGCCCAGCCACACCCAGAGATAAGCATAAGCCGGTGTAACTAAAAGATGGTTACGTGGGTACATGGATTGTTACCATCTTCTGCATTAGAAGTACGTAGAACAAGTCCCTCCCCACCCTTCGATAGCTCAGTTGGTAGAGCGGAGGACTGTAGGTTAGTCAGCTGGGATCCTTAAGTCGCTGGTTCAACTCCGGCTCGAAGGAGAACATTTTGGCGGAAAAGTCCAGGTACTGCTCTAACGCCATGGCTATTTGTCCCTATACTAACATCTCCCGCTGCAAGGACATTTTTTCAAAGCTCTGCAACATGTTGCCTTTACTCACCAAAGCTCCTGCTCCAATTTACAGGACTGCTTTTGACCATGGATTAAAACAGGGTTCTCAAGCTTGCGGCCTGCGAGACAATATTTTGTGGCCCTCAGGACGATATGAAAGTTTAATCTTTAGTGCGGCCAGCGAGTTCTATACGAATGGCCTTTTCCCGCGTTGTGTGCAGAAGGTTCCTTTTTTTGTGCAAGCTGGAGCTGAACGAACCTACCAATCACACTGGACTATATGGCTCCCGAGGGCGGGCCATCAGCCGGGGTTGATGCAAGCAGAGAAACATTGCACAACTATGGAGGCGCTCGTGTAACATCACATAGCCGTCATAGAATTCCTACTTGTTACTGTGTTTGAAATGAGAATGTTTGACTTCGAGCTGGACGAAGTCAATGTTACCGCCGTTAAGGACCAACACCGACGTTCCGTTGACGATGTCACTAATGGGTGTGGACCTTCAATGGGGCCATTCAGCCAGCTCCCGCCCGCCGTCCCGCTTCGGAGTCAGGCTGGAGCCTCATCAAAGGCTTACCTGCCTCGGTTACATAAGCAACAGAACATCGGTGTTGGGTAGGACGTACAGCTGAATCCATGGGGTTATTATAGAAACTAAAAGCCAGTGAATAACGCCTCCATGGCTGCATCCCATTGTTTTATATAATAAATAATTAATGTTGTCCCAGCTGATAATGAACAGCCCGGTCGCAGTCGATAAAATTGACCCCCGGCTCCCCTGAGCCTGTGCCTTTTTGGGAGCACATATTTGTGCAAAAAGTTTTTCTATAACTTCAAAAAGTCCAAATACAGGTCGAGACTTACTGACGATCTTCTTCAAGCCATAGTGAGGGTGTCAACTGCTTCCTCGCTCAAGCCAAATGTGGCTCAGCTATGTGAGAGGAAGCGCTGCCAGGTCTCTGGCAGCAGGAAGCAGGCAAGAGAAGCCATGTTTAGAAAAACCGTTCATGTTCACAAGAACCCATTATAGTTAAAGAACTGTTAGTAGTGATGTTTGAGAAGATTAGATGTTTTGAACAAAGCTTTTTCAGTGGAATACCTGATGCAGCCCAGCCACACCCAGACTCTGCGTCCTGCAGCCCTCAGGTAATTTGAGTTTGAGACCCCTGGAATCAACAGACGGTGGCCTAGCCACCTTCGCGTGAGCCTCCAGGAGTGTTGTTGTGGCCGAGTGGTTAAGGCGATGGACTAGAAATCCATTGGGGTCTCCCCGCGCACGTTCGAATCCTGCCAACAACGTGAAGTTCCCCTGATGTTATTTTACCTTGGATAAGGTTCTTGATTGACCATTGCATAATTAGTGTTGTGTTCCTAGCTTGTTTTTCAGTACCAATTGGGAAAGTGTTGGGAACATCTGCTGAGGCATTGTATTGTATATTAATGAATATGCTGCTGCACATTGTAAAGGCTGAATAGTCCTAAACAAATACCATGCTGACCAAAACAAACTACAGTGAGCAATTACATTGCAACATAGTGGATCCGCCTTCCAACCACATTAGCCTTTTAAACTAAATGTCATTAAAATCTTTTGTCAGCTGGACTTGGCACCTAATCCAGGGATGGTGTAATTTGTTAGTGTTTTGGGGTTTTGTATATAGAAAGGTTTTAAATTGTTATTGTATATAGTTTTTAGTTGTTGTGTTTGCACTCTCTCTTTAAAAAAATGTGGGGAAAAAAAAACAACTCTTGTGGTGTAATAGCAACACATCCATCCTTTGGGTGGAAGACTCCAGGTGCAAATCCTGGCAAGAGTGTGTTAGGTGCACAATCAGTATTTCATTTGCTGGGTTTCATATACCAGTTTTCATTAAGAGATTTTTAATAGAATCTGTCACCCTACTATGTGTTTATATTGAGGTAATAATGGGTGGTTGAGGTGTTTATATTAAGATGTGATTCTAATGATTTGCCCTAATTCATGTTTAAAATGAATTTGAACCATATCTCAATGTATGCTGAAGTATTGACACTTTCTGTGTTACTGTTACTGTGTATTATGGATTTTATATTGAATTTTTCTCCTTTTCTTTCTGTTTCTCTTCCCCCCTTCCTCTCTTCTTTTTTCTTCCCCCCCCTTAAAATTCCCTTTTCAACCAGTGTCCCTAGCTAGTTTTTCAGTACCATTTAGGAAAGTGTTGGGAAGATCTGCATTGTAAAGTCTGAATATTCCTAAAAAAATGCCATGCTGACCAAACAAACTACAGTGAGCAGTTACATTACACCATAGTGGATCCGCATTCCAACCACGTTAGTCTGTTAAACTAAATGTCATTGACATCTTTTGTCAGCTGGACTTGGCACCTAATCCAGAGACAAGCATAAGCCGGTGTAACTAAAAGATGGTTACGTGGGTACATGGATTGTTACCATCTTCTGCATTAGAAGTACGTAGAACAAGTCCCTCCCCACCCTTCGATAGCTCAGTTGGTAGAGCGGAGGACTGTAGGTTAGTCAGCTGGGATCCTTAAGTCGCTGGTTCAACTCCGGCTCGAAGGAGAACATTTTGGCGGAAAAGTCCAGGTACTGCTCTAACGCCATGGCTATTTGTCCCTATACTAACATCTCCCGCTGCAAGGACATTTTTTCAAAGCTCTGCAACATGTTGCCTTTACTCACCAAAGCTCCTGCTCCAATTTACAGGACTGCTTTTGACCATGGATTAAAACAGGGTTCTCAAGCTTGCGGCCTGCGAGACAATATTTTGTGGCCCTCAGGACGATATGAAAGTTTAATCTTTAGTGCGGCCAGCGAGTTCTATACGAATGGCCTTTTCCCGCGTTGTGTGCAGAAGGTTCCTTTTTTTGTGCAAGCTGGAGCTGAACGAACCTACCAATCACACTGGACTATATGGCTCCCGAGGGCGGGCCATCAGCCGGGGTTGATGCAAGCAGAGAAACATTGCACAACTATGGAGGCGCTCGTGTAACATCACATAGCCGTCATAGAATTCCTACTTGTTACTGTGTTTGAAATGAGAATGTTTGACTTCGAGCTGGACGAAGTCAATGTTACCGCCGTTAAGGACCAACACCGACGTTCCGTTGACGATGTCACTAATGGGTGTGGACCTTCAATGGGGCCATTCAGCCAGCTCCCGCCCGCCGTCCCGCTTCGGAGTCAGGCTGGAGCCTCATCAAAGGCTTACCTGCCTCGGTTACATAAGCAACAGAACATCGGTGTTGGGTAGGACGTACAGCTGAATCCATGGGGTTATTATAGAAACTAAAAGCCAGTGAATAACGCCTCCATGGCTGCATCCCATTGTTTTATATAATAAATAATTAATGTTGTCCCAGCTGATAATGAACAGCCCGGTCGCAGTCGATAAAATTGACCCCCGGCTCCCCTGAGCCTGTGCCTTTTTGGGAGCACATATTTGTGCAAAAAGTTTTTCTATAACTTCAAAAAGTCCAAGTACAGGTCGAGACTTACTGACGATCTTCTTCAAGCCATAGTGAGGGTGTCAACTGCTTCCTCGCTCAAGCCAAATGTGGCTCAGCTATGTGAGAGGAAGCGCTGCCAGGTCTCTGGCAGCAGGAAGCAGGCAAGAGAAGCCATGTTTAGAAAAACCGTTCATGTTCAAAAGAACCCATTATAGTTAAAGAACTGTTAGTAGTGATGTTTGAGAAGATTAGATTTTTTGAACAAAGCTTTTTCAGTGGAATACCTGATGCAGCCCAGCCACACCCAGACTCTGCGTCCTGCAGCCCTCAGGTAATTTGAGTTTGAGACCCCTGGAATCAACAGACGGTGGCCTAGCCACCTTCGCGTGAGCCTCCAGGAGTGTTGTTGTGGCCGAGTGGTTAAGGCGATGGACTAGAAATCCATTGGGGTCTCCCCGCGCACGTTCGAATCCTGCCAACAATGTGAAGTTCCCCTGATGTTGTTTTACCTTGGATAAGGTTCTTGATTGACCATTGCATAATTAGTGTTGTGTTCCTAGCTTGTTTTTCAGTACCAATTGGGAAAGTGTTGGGAACATCTGCTGAGGCATTGTACTGTATATTAATGAATATGCTGCTGCACATTGTAAAGGCTGAATAGTCCTAAACAAATACCATGCTGACCAAAACAAACTACAGTGAGCAATTACATTGCAACATAGTGGATCCGCCTTCCAACCACATTAGCCTTTTAAACTAAATGTCATTAAAATCTTTTGTCAGCTGGACTTGGCACCTAATCCAGGGATGGTGTAATTTGTTAGTGTTTTGGGGTTTTGTATATAGACAGGTTTTAAATTGTTATTGTATATAGTTTTTAGTTGTTGTGTTTGCACTCTCTCTTTAAAAAAATGTGGGGAAAAAAACACAACTCTTGTGGTGTAATAGCAACACATCCATCCTTTGGGTGGAAGACTCCAGGTGCAAATCCTGGCAAGAGTGTGTTAGGTGCACAATCAGTATTTCATTTGCTGGGTTTCATATACCAGTTTTCATTAAGAGATTTTTAATAGAATCTGTCACCCTACTATGTGTTTATATTGAGGTAATAATGGGTGGTTGAGGTGTTTATATTAAGATGTGATTCTAATGATTTGCCCTAATTCATGTTTAAAATGAATTTGAACCATATCTCAATGTATGCTGAAGTATTGACATTTTCTGTGTTACTGTTACTGTGTATTATGGATTTTATATTGAATTTTTCTCCTTTTCTTTCTGTTTCTCTTCCCCCCTTCCTCTCTTCTTTTTTCTTCCCCCCCCTTAAAATTCCCTTTTCAACCAGTGTCCCTAGCTAGTTTTTCAGTACCATTTAGGAAAGTGTTGGGAAGATCTGCATTGTAAAGTCTGAATATTCCTAAAAAAATGCCATGCTGACCAAACAAACTACAGTGAGCAGTTACATTACACCATAGTGGATCCGCCTTCCAACCACGTTAGTCTGTTAAACTAAATGTCATTGACATCTTTTGTCAGCTGGACTTGGCACCTAATCCAGAGACAAGCATAAGCCGGTGTAACTAAAAGATGGTTACGTGGGTACATGGATTGTTACCATCTTCTGCATTAGAAGTACGTAGAACAAGTCCCTCCCCACCCTTCGATAGCTCAGTTGGTAGAGCGGAGGACTGTAGGTTAGTCAGCTGGGATCCTTAAGTCGCTGGTTCAACTCCGGCTCGAAGGAGAACATTTTGGCGGAAAAGTCCAGGTACTGCTCTAACGCCATGGCTATTTGTCCCTATACTAACATCTCCCGCTGCAAGGACATTTTTTCAAAGCTCTGCAACATGTTGCCTTTACTCACCAAAGCTCCTGCTCCAATTTACAGGACTGCTTTTGACCATGGAAAAAACAGGGTTCTCAAGCTTGCGGCCTGCGAGACAATATTTTGTGGCCCTCAGGACGATATGAAAGTTTAATCTTTAGTGCGGCCAGCGAGTTCTATACGAATGGCCTTTTCCCGCGTTGTGTGCAGAAGGTTCCTTTTTTTGTGCAAGCTGGAGCTGAACGAACCTACCAATCACACTGGACTATATGGCTCCCGAGGGCGGGCCATCAGCCGGGGTTGATGCAAGCAGAGAAACATTGCACAACTATGGAGGCGCTCGTGTAACATCACATAGCCGTCATAGAATTCCTACTTGTTACTGTGTTTGAAATGAGAATGTTTGACTTCGAGCTGGACGAAGTCAATGTTACCGCCGTTAAGGACCAACACCGACGTTCCGTTGACGATGTCACTAATGGGTGTGGACCTTCAATGGGGCCATTCAGCCAGCTCCCGCCCGCCGTCCCGCTTCGGAGTCAGGCTGGAGCCTCATCAAAGGCTTACCTGCCTCGGTTACATAAGCAACAGAACATCGGTGTTGGGTAGGACGTACAGCTGAATCCATGGGGTTATTATAGAAACTAAAAGCCAGTGAATAACGCCTCCATGGCTGCATCCCATTGTTTTATATAATAAATAATTAATGTTGTCCCAGCTGATAATGAACAGCCCGGTCGCAGTCGATAAAATTGACCCCCGGCTCCCCTGAGCCTGTGCCTTTTTGGGAGCACATATTTGTGCAAAAAGTTTTTCTATAACTTCAAAAAGTCCAAGTACAGGTCGAGACTTACTGACGATCTTCTTCAAGCCATAGTGAGGGTGTCAACTGCTTCCTCGCTCAAGCCAAATGTGGCTCAGCTATGTGAGAGGAAGCGCTGCCAGGTCTCTGGCAGCAGGAAGCAGGCAAGAGAAGCCATGTTTAGAAAAACCGTTCATGTTCAAAAGAACCCATTATAGTTAAAGAACTGTTAGTAGTGATGTTTGAGAAGATTAGATTTTTTGAACAAAGCTTTTTCAGTGGAATACCTGATGCAGCCCAGCCACACCCAGAGATAAGCATAAGCCGGTGTAACTAAAAGATGGTTACGTGGGTACATGGATTGTTACCATCTTCTGCATTAGAAGTACGTAGAACAAGTCCCTCCCCACCCTTCGATAGCTCAGTTGGTAGAGCGGAGGACTGTAGGTTAGTCAGCTGGGATCCTTAAGTCGCTGGTTCAACTCCGGCTCGAAGGAGAACATTTTGGCGGAAAAGTCCAGGTACTGCTCTAACGCCATGGCTATTTGTCCCTATACTAACATCTCCCGCTGCAAGGACATTTTTTCAAAGCTCTGCAACATGTTGCCTTTACTCACCAAAGCTCCTGCTCCAATTTACAGGACTGCTTTTGACCATGGATTAAAACAGGGTTCTCAAGCTTGCGGCCTGCGAGACAATATTTTGTGGCCCTCAGGACGATATGAAAGTTTAATCTTTAGTGCGGCCAGCGAGTTCTATACGAATGGCCTTTTCCCGCGTTGTGTGCAGAAGGTTCCTTTTTTTGTGCAAGCTGGAGCTGAACGAACCTACCAATCACACTGGACTATATGGCTCCCGAGGGCGGGCCATCAGCCGGGGTTGATGCAAGCAGAGAAACATTGCACAACTATGGAGGCGCTCGTGTAACATCACATAGCCGTCATAGAATTCCTACTTGTTACTGTGTTTGAAATGAGAATGTTTGACTTCGAGCTGGACGAAGTCAATGTTACCGCCGTTAAGGACCAACACCGACGTTCCGTTGACGATGTCACTAATGGGTGTGGACCTTCAATGGGGCCATTCAGCCAGCTCCCGCCCGCCGTCCCGCTTCGGAGTCAGGCTGGAGCCTCATCAAAGGCTTACCTGCCTCGGTTACATAAGCAACAGAACATCGGTGTTGGGTAGGACGTACAGCTGAATCCATGGGGTTATTATAGAAACTAAAAGCCAGTGAATAACGCCTCCATGGCTGCATCCCATTGTTTTATATAATAAATAATTAATGTTGTCCCAGCTGATAATGAACAGCCCGGTCGCAGTCGATAAAATTGACCCCCGGCTCCCCTGAGCCTGTGCCTTTTTGGGAGCACATATTTGTGCAAAAAGTTTTTCTATAACTTCAAAAAGTCCAAGTACAGGTCGAGACTTACTGACGATCTTCTTCAAGCCATAGTGAGGGTGTCAACTGCTTCCTCGCTCAAGCCAAATGTGGCTCAGCTATGTGAGAGGAAGCGCTGCCAGGTCTCTGGCAGCAGGAAGCAGGCAAGAGAAGCCATGTTTAGAAAAACCGTTCATGTTCAAAAGAACCCATTATAGTTAAAGAACTGTTAGTAGTGATGTTTGAGAAGATTAGATTTTTTGAACAAAGCTTTTTCAGTGGAATACCTGATGCAGCCCAGCCACACCCAGACTCTGCGTCCTGCAGCCCTCAGGTAATTTGAGTTTGAGACCCCTGGAATCAACAGACGGTGGCCTAGCCACCTTCGCGTGAGCCTCCAGCAGTGTTGTTGTGGCCGAGTGGTTAAGGCGATGGACTAGAAATCCATTGGGGTCTCCCCGCGCACGTTCGAATCCTGCCAACAACGTGAAGTTCCCCTGATGTTGTTTTACCTTGGATAAGGTTCTTGATTGACCATTGCATAATTAGTGTTGTGTTCCTAGCTTGTTTTTCAGTACCAATTGGGAAAGTGTTGGGAACATCTGCTGAGGCATTGTACTGTATATTAATGAATATGCTGCTGCACATTGTAAAGGCTGAATAGTCCTAAACAAATACCATGCTGACCAAAACAAACTACAGTGAGCAATTACATTGCAACATAGTGGATCCGCCTTCCAACCACATTAGCCTTTTAAACTAAATGTCATTAAAATCTTTTGTCAGCTGGACTTGGCACCTAATCCAGGGATGGTGTAATTTGTTAGTGTTTTGGGGTTTTGTATATAGACAGGTTTTAAATTGTTATTGTATATAGTTTTTAGTTGTTGTGTTTGCACTCTCTCTTTAAAAAAATGTGGGGAAAAAAACACAACTCTTGTGGTGTAATAGCAACACATCCATCCTTTGGGTGGAAGACTCCAGGTGCAAATCCTGGCAAGAGTGTGTTAGGTGCACAATCAGTATTTCATTTGCTGGGTTTCATATACCAGTTTTCATTAAGAGATTTTTAATAGAATCTGTCACCCTACTATGTGTTTATATTGAGGTAATAATGGGTGGTTGAGGTGTTTATATTAAGATGTGATTCTAATGATTTGCCCTAATTCATGTTTAAAATGAATTTGAACCATATCTCAATGTATGCTGAAGTATTGACACTTTCTGTGTTACTGTTACTGTGTATTATGGATTTTATATTGAATTTTTCTCCTTTTCTTTCTGTTTCTCTTCCCCCCTTCCTCTCTTCTTTTTTCTTCCCCCCCCTTAAAATTCCCTTTTCAACCAGTGTCCCTAGCTAGTTTTTCAGTACCATTTAGGAAAGTGTTGGGAAGATCTGCATTGTAAAGTCTGAATATTCCTAAAAAAATGCCATGCTGACCAAACAAACTACAGTGAGCAGTTACATTACACCATAGTGGATCCGCCTTCCAACCACGTTAGTCTGTTAAACTAAATGTCATTGACATCTTTTGTCAGCTGGACTTGGCACCTAATCCAGAGACAAGCATAAGCCGGTGTAACTAAAAGATGGTTACGTGGGTACATGGATTGTTACCATCTTCTGCATTAGAAGTACGTAGAACAAGTCCCTCCCCACCCTTCGATAGCTCAGTTGGTAGAGCGGAGGACTGTAGGTTAGTCAGCTGGGATCTTTAAGTCGCTGGTTCAACTCCGGCTCGAAGGAGAACATTTTGGCGGAAAAGTCCAGGTACTGCTCTAACGCCATGGCTATTTGTCTCTATACTAACATCTCCCGCTGCAAGGACATTTTTTCAAAGCTCTGCAACATGTTGCCTTTACTCACCAAAGCTCCTGCTCCAATTTACAGGACTGCTTTTGACCATGGATTAAAACAGGGTTCTCAAGCTTGCGGCCTGCGAGACAATATTTTGTGGCCCTCAGGACGATATGAAAGTTTAATCTTTAGTGCGGCCAGCGAGTTCTATACGAATGGCACTTTCCCGCGTTGTGTGCAGAAGGTTCCTTTTTTTGTGCAAGCTGGAGCTGAACGAACCTACCAATCACACTGGACTATATGGCTCCCGAGGGCGGGCCATCAGCCGGGGTTGATGCAAGCAGAGAAACATTGCACAACTATGGAGGCGCTCGTGTAACATCACATAGCCGTCATAGAATTCTTACTTGTTACTGTGTTTGAAATGAGAATGTTTGACTTCGAGCTGGACGAAGTCAATGTTACCGCCGTTAAGGACCAACACCGACGTTCCGTTGACGATGTCACTAATGGGTGTGGACCTTCAATGGGGCCATTCAGCCAGCTCCCGCCCGCCGTCCCGCTTCGGAGTCAGGCTGGAGCCTCATCAAAGGCTTACCTGCCTCGGTTACATAAGCAACAGAACATCGGTGTTGGGTAGGACGTACAGCTGAATCCATGGGGTTATTATAGAAACTAAAAGCCAGTGAATAACGCCTCCATGGCTGCATCCCATTGTTTTATATAATAAATAATTAATGTTGTCCCAGGTGATAATGAACAGCCCGGTCGCAGTCGATAAAATTGACCCCCGGCTCCCCTGAGCCTGTGCCTTTTTGGGAGCACATATTTGTGCAAAAAGTTTTTCTATAACTTCAAAAAGTCCAAGTACAGGTCGAGACTTACTGACGATCTTCTTCAAGCCATAGTGAGGGTGTCAACTGCTTCCTCGCTCAAGCCAAATGTGGCTCAGCTATGTGAGAGGAAGCGCTGCCAGGTCTCTGGCAGCAGGAAGCAGGCAAGAGAAGCCATGTTTAGAAAAACCGTTCATGTTCACAAGAACCCATTATAGTTAAAGAACTGTTAGTAGTGATGTTTGAGAAGATTAGATTTTTTGAACAAAGCTTTTTCAGTGGAATACCTGATGCAGCCCAGCCACACCCAGACTCTTCGTCCTGCAGCCCTCAGGTAATTTGAGTTTGAGACCCCTGGAATCAACAGACGGTGGCCTAGCCA
The DNA here is from genome assembly GCF_033026475.1 of Channa argus. NCBI lineage: Eukaryota > Metazoa > Chordata > Actinopteri > Anabantiformes > Channidae > Channa > Channa argus. The sequence goes on along the minus strand of NW_027125262.1, from coordinate 253,144 downwards.
CCTTCGCGTGAACCTCCAGGAGTGTTGTTGTGGCCGAGTGGTTAATGCGATGGACTAGAAATCCACTGGGGTCTCCCCGCGCAGGTTCGAATCCTGCCAACAACGTGAAGTTCCCCTGATGTTGTTTTACCTTGGATAAGGTTCTTGATTGACCATTGCATAATTAGTGTTGTGTTCCTAGCTTGTTTTTCAGTACCAATTGGGAAAGTGTTGGGAACATCTGCTGAGGCATTGTACTGTATATTAATGAATCTGCTGCTGCACATTGTAAAGGCTGAATAGTCCTAAACAAATACCATGCTGACCAAAACAAACTACAGTGAGCAACTACATTGCAACGTAGTGGATCCGCCTTCCAACCACATTAGCCTGTTAAACTAAATGTCATTAACATCTTTTGTCAGCTGGACTTGGCACCTAATCCAGGGATGGTGTAATTTGTTAGTGTTTTGGGGTTTTGTATATAGACACGTTTTAAATTGTTATTGTATATAGTTTTTAATTGTTGTGTTTGCACTCTCTCTTTAAAAAAAAGTGGGGAAAAAAACACAACTCTTGTGGTGTAATAGCAACACATCCATCCTTTGGGTGGAAGACTCCAGGTGCAAATCCTGGCAAGAGTGTGTTAGGTGCACAATCAGTATTTCATTTGCTGGGTTTCATATACCAGTTTTCATTAAGAGATTTTTAATAGAATCTGTCACCCTACTATGTGTTTATATTGAGGTAATAATGGGTGGTTGAGGTGTTTATATTAAGATGTGATTCTAATGATTTGCCCTAATTCATGTTTAAAATGAATTTGAACCATATCTCAATGTATGCTGAAGTATTGACACTTTCTGTGTTACTGTTACTGTGTATTATGGATTTTATATTGAATTTTTCTCCTTTTCTTTCTGTTTCTCTTCCCCCCTTCCTCTCTTCTTTTTTCTTCCCCCCCCTTAAAATTCCCTTTTCAACCAGGGTCCCTAGCTAGTTTTTCAGTACCATTTAGGAAAGTGTTGGGAAGATCTGCATTGTAAAGTCTGAATATTCCTAAAAAAATGCCATGCTGACCAAAACAAACTACAGTGAGCAGTTACATTACACCATAGTGGATCCGCCTTCCAACCACGTTAGTCTGTTAAACTAAATGTCATTGACATCTTTTGTCAGCTGAACTTGGCACCTAATCTTCTTACCTCTAATCTTCTGGATTAGAGGTACGTAGAACAAGTCCCTCCCCACCCTTCGATAGCTCAGTTGGTAGAGCGGAGGACTGTAGGTTAGTCAGCTGGGATCCTTAGGTCGCTGGTTCAACTCCGGCTCGAAGGAGAACATTTTGGCGGAACAGTCCAGGTACTGCTCTAACGCCATGGCTACTTGTCCCTATACTAACATCTCCCGCTGCAAGGACATTTTTTCAAAGCTCTGCAACATGTTGCCTTTACTCACCAAAGCTCCTGCTCCAATTTACAGGACTGCTTTTGACCATGGATTAAAACAGGGTTCTCAAGCTTGCGGCCTGCGAGACAATATTTTGTGGCCCTCAGGACGATATGAAAGTTTAATCTTTAGTGCGGCCAGCGAGTTCTATACGAATGGCACTTTCCCGCGTTGTGTGCAGAAGGTTCCTTTTTTTGTGCAAGCTGGAGCTGAACGAACCTACCAATCACACTGGACTATATGGCTCCCGAGGGCGGGCCATCAGCCGGGGTTGATGCAAGCAGAGAAACATTGCACAACTATGGAGGCGCTCGTGTAACATCACATAGCCGTCATAGAATTCCTACTTGTTACTGTGTTTGAAATGAGAATGTTTGACTTCGAGCTGGACGAAGTCAATGTTACCGCCGTTAAGGACCAACACCGACGTTCCGTTGACGATGTCACTAATGGGTGTGGACCTTCAATGGGGCCATTCAGCCAGCTCCCGCCCGCCGTCCCGCTTCGGAGTCAGGCTGGAGCCTCATCAAAGGCTTACCTGCCTCGGTTACATAAGCAACAGAACATCGGTGTTGGGTAGGACGTACAGCTGAATCCATGGGGTTATTATAGAAACTAAAAGCCAGTGAATAACGCCTCCATGGCTGCATCCCATTGTTTTATATAATAAATAATTAATGTTGTCCCAGCTGATAATGAACAGCCCGGTCGCAGTCGATAAAATTGACCCCCGGCTCCCCTGAGCCTGTGCCTTTTTGGGAGCACATATTTGTGCAAAAAGTTTTTCTATAACTTCAAAAAGTCCAAGTACAGGTCGAGACTTACTGACGATCTTCTTCAAGCCATAGTGAGGGTGTCAACTGCTTCCTCGCTCAAGCCAAATGTGGCTCAGCTATGTGAGAGGAAGCGCTGCCAGATCTCTGGCAGCAGGAAGCAGGCAAGAGAAGCCATGTTTAGAAAAACCGTTAATGTTCAAAAGAACCCATTATAGTTAAAGAACTGTTAGTAGTGATGTTTGAGAAGATTAGATTTTTTGAACAAAGCTTTTTCAGTGGAATACCTGATGCAGCCCAGCCACACCCAGACTCTGCGTCCTGCAGCCCTCAGGTAATTTGAGTTTGAGACCCCTGGAATCAACAGACGGTGGCCTAGCCACCTTCACGTGAGCCTCCAGGAGTGTTGTTGTGGCCGAGTGGTTAAGGCGATGGACTAGAAATCCATTGGGGTCTCCCCGCGCAGGTTCGAATCCTGCCAACAATGTGAAGTTCCCCTGATGTTGTTTTACCTTGGATAAGGTTCTTGATTGACCATTGCATAATTAGTGTTGTGTTCCTAGCTTGTTTTTCAGTACCAATTGGGAAAGTGTTGGGAACATCTGCTGAGGCATTGTACTGTATATTAATGAATCTGCTGCTGCACATTGTAAAGGCTGAATAGTCCTAAACAAATACCATGCTGACCAAAACAAACTACAGTGAGCAACTACATTGCAACATAGTGGATCCGCCTTCCAACCACATTAGCCTGTTAAACTAAATGTCATTAACATCTTTTGTCAGCTGGACTTGGCACCTAATCCAGGGATGGTGTAATTTGTTAGTGTTTTGGGGTTTTGTATATAGACAGGTTTTAAATTGTTATTGTATATAGTTTTTAGTTGTTGTGTTTGCACTCTCTCTTTAAAAAAATGTGGGGAAAAAAACACAACTCTTGTGGTGTAATAGCAACACATCCATCCTTTGGGTGGAAGACTCCAGGTGCAAATCCTGGCAAGAGTGTGTTAGGTGCACAATCAGTATTTCATTTGCTGGGTTTCATATACCAGTTTTCATTAAGAGATTTTTAATAGAATCTGTCACCCTACTATGTGTTTATATTGAGGTAATAATGGGTGGTTGAGGTGTTTATATTAAGATGTGATTCTAATGATTTGCCCTAATTCATGTTTAAAATGAATTTGAACCATATCTCAATGTATGCTGAAGTATTGACATTTTCTGTGTTACTGTTACTGTGTATTATGGATTTTATATTGAATTTTTCTCCTTTTCTTTCTGTTTCTCTTCCCCCCTTCCTCTCTTCTTTTTTCTTCCCCCCCCCTTAAAATTCCCTTTTCAACCAGTGTCCCTAGCTAGTTTTTCAGTACCATTTATGAAAGTGTTGGGAACATCTGCATTGTAAAGTCTGAATAGTCCTAAAAAAATGCCATGCTGACCAAAACAAACTACAGTGAGCAATTACATTACACCATAGTGGATCCGCATTCCAACCACGTTAGTCTGTTAAACTAAATGTCATTGACATCTTTTGTCAGCTGGACTTGGCACCTAATCTTCTTACCTCTAATCTTCTGGATTAGAGGTACGTAGAACAAGTCCCTCCCCACCCTTCGATAGCTCAGTTGGTAGAGCGGAGGACTGTAGGTTAGTCAGCTGGGATCCTTAGGTCGCTGGTTCAACTCCGGCTCGAAGGAGAACATTTTGGCGGAACAGTCCAGGTACTGCTCTAACGCCATGGCTACTTGTCCCTATACTAACATCTCCCGCTGCAAGGACATTTTTTCAAAGCTCTGCAACATGTTGCCTTTACTCACCAAAGCTCCTGCTCCAATTTACAGGACTGCTTTTGACCATGGATTAAAACAGGGTTCTCAAGCTTGCGGCCTGCGAGACAATATTTTGTGGCCCTCAGGACGATATGAAAGTTTAATCTTTAGTGCGGCCAGCGAGTTCTATACGAATGGCACTTTCCCGCGTTGTGTGCAGAAGGTTCCTTTTTTTGTGCAAGCTGGAGCTGAACGAACCTACCAATCACACTGGACTATATGGCTCCCGAGGGCGGGCCATCAGCCGGGGTTGATGCAAGCAGAGAAACATTGCACAACTATGGAGGCGCTCGTGTAACATCACATAGCCGTCATAGAATTCCTACTTGTTACTGTGTTTGAAATGAGAATGTTTGACTTCGAGCTGGACGAAGTCAATGTTACCGCCGTTAAGGACCAACACCGACGTTCCGTTGACGATGTCACTAATGGGTGTGGACCTTCAATGGGGCCATTCAGCCAGCTCCCGCCCGCCGTCCCGCTTCGGAGTCAGGCTGGAGCCTCATCAAAGGCTTACCTGCCTCGGTTACATAAGCAACAGAACATCGGTGTTGGGTAGGACGTACAGCTGAATCCATGGGGTTATTATAGAAACTAAAAGCCAGTGAATCACGCCTCCATGGCTGCATCCCATTGTTTTATATAATAAATAATTAATGTTGTCCCAGCTGATAATGAACAGCCCGGTCGCAGTCGAGAAAATTGACCCCCGTCTCCCCTGAGCCTGTGCCTTTTTGGGAGCACATATTTGTGCAAAAAGTTTTTCTATAACTTCAAAAAGTCCAAGTACAGGTCGAGACTTACTGACGATCTTCTTCAAGCCATAGTGAGGGTGTCAACTGCTTCCTCGCTCAAGCCAAATGTGGCTCAGCTATGTGAGAGGAAGCGCTGCCAGGTTTCTGGCAGCAGGAAGCAGGCAAGAGAAGCCATGTTTAGAAAAACCGTTCATGTTCACAAGAACCCATTATAGTTAAAGAACTGTTAGTAGTGATGTTTGAGAAGATTAGATTTTTTGAACAAAGCTTTTTCAGTGGAATACCTGATGCAGCCCAGCCACACCCAGACTCTGCGTCCTGCAGCCCTCAGGTAATTTGAGTTTGAGACCCCTGGAATCAACAGACGGTGGCCTAGCCACCTTCGCGTGAGCCTCCAGGAGTGTTGTTGTGGCCGAGTGGTTAAGGCGATGGACTAGAAATCCATTGGGGTCTCCCCGCGCAGGTTCGAATCCTGCCAACAATGTGAAGTTCCCCTGATGTTGTTTTACCTTGGATAAGGTTCTTGATTGACCATTGCATAATTAGTGTTGTGTTCCTAGCTTGTTTTTCAGTACCAATTGGGAAAGTGTTGGGAACATCTGCTGAGGCATTGTACTGTATATTAATGAATCTGCTGCTGCACATTGTAAAGGCTGAATAGTCCTAAACAAATACCATGCTGACCAAAACAAACTACAGTTAGCAACTACATTGCAACATAGTGGATCCGCCTTCCAACCACATTAGCCTGTTAAACTAAATGTCATTAACATCTTTTGTCAGCTGGACTTGGCACCTAATCCAGGGATGGTGTAATTTGTTAGTGTTTTGGGGTTTTGTATATAGACAGGTTTTAAATTGTTATTGTATATAGTTTTTAGTTGTTGTGTTTGCACTCTCTCTTTAAAAAAATGTGGGGAAAAAAACACAACTCTTGTGGTGTAATAGCAACACATCCATCCTTTGGGTGGAAGACTCCAGGTGCAAATCCTGGCAAGAGTGTGTTAGGTGCACAATCAGTATTTCATTTGCTGGGTTTCATATACCAGTTTTCATTAAGAGATTTTTAATAGAATCTGTCACCCTACTATGTGTTTATATTGAGGTAATAATGGGTGGTTGAGGTGTTTATATTAAGATGTGATTCTAATGATTTGCCCTAATTCATGTTTAAAATGAATTTGAACCATATCTCAATGTATGCTGAAGTATTGACATTTTCTGTGTTACTGTTACTGTGTATTATGGATTTTATATTGAATTTTTCTCTTTTTCTTTCTGTTTCTCTTCCCCCCTTCCTCTCAATCACACTGGACTATATGGCTCCCGAGGGCGGGCCATCAGCCGGGGGTGATGCAAGCAGAGAAACATTGCACAACTATGGAGGCGCTCGTGTAACATCACATAGCCGTCATAGAATTCCTACTTGTTACTGTGTTTGAAATGAGAATGTTTGACTTCGAGCTGGACGAAGTCAATGTTACCGCCGTTAAGGACCAACACCGACGTTCCGTTGACGATGTCACTAATGGGTGTGGACCTTCAATGGGGCCATTCAGCCAGCTCCCGCCCGCCGTCCCGCTTCGGAGTCAGGCTGGAGCCTCATCAAAGGCTTACCTGCCTCGGTTACATAAGCAACAGAAGATCGGTGTTGGGTAGGACGTACAGCTGAATCCATGGGGTTATTATAGAAACTAAAAGCCAGTGAATAACGCCTCCATGGCTGCATCCCATTGTTTTATATAATAAATAATTAATGTTGTCCCAGCTGATAATGAACAGCCCGGTCGCTGTCGAGAAAATTGACCCCCGGCTCCCCTGAGCCTGTGCCTTTTTGGGAGCACATATTTGTGCAAAAAGTTTTTCTATAACTTCAAAAAGTCCAAGTACAGGTCGAGACTTACTGACGATCTTCTTCAAGCCATAGTGAGGGTGTCAACTGCTTCCTCGCTCAAGCCAAATGTGGCTCAGCTATGTGAGAGGAAGCGCTGCCAGGTCTCTGGCAGCAGGAAGCAGGCAAGAGAAGCCATGTTTAGAAAAACCGTTCATGTTCACAAGAACCCATTATAGTTAAAGAACTGTTAGTAGTGATGTTTGAGAAGATTAGATTTTTTGAACAAAGCTTTTTCAGTGGAATACCTGATGCAGCCCAGCCACACCCAGACTCTGCGTCCTGCAGCCCTCAGGTAATTTGAGTTTGAGACCCCTGGAATCAACAGACGGTGGCCTAGCCACCTTCGCGTGAGCCTCCAGGAGTGTTGTTGTGGCCGAGTGGTTAAGGCGATGGACTAGAAATCCATTGGGGTCTCCCCGCGCAGGTTCGAATCCTGCCAACAACGTGAAGTTCCCCTGATGTTGTTTTACCTTGGATAAGGTTCTTGATTGACCATTGCATAATTAGTGTTGTGTTCCTAGCTTGTTTTTCAGTACCAATTGGGAAAGTGTTGGGAACATCTGCTGAGGCATTGTACTGTATATTAATGAATATGCTGCTGCACATTGTAAAGGCTGAATAGTCCTAAACAAATACCATGCTGACCAAAACAAACTACAGTGAGCAATTACATTGCAACATAGTGGATCCGCCTTCCAACCACATTAGCCTTTTAAACTAAATGTCATTAAAATCTTTTGTCAGCTGGACTTGGTACCTAATCCAGGGATGGTGTAATTTGTTAGTGTTTTGGGGTTTTGTATATAGACAGGTTTTAAATTGTTATTGTATATAGTTTTTAGTTGTTGTGGTTGCAATCTCTCTTTAAAAAAATGTGGGGAAAAAAACACAACTCTTGTGGTGTAATAGCAACACATCCATCCTTTGGGTGGAAGACTCCAGGTGCAAATCCTGGCAAGAGTGTGTTAGGTGCACAATCAGTATTTCATTTGCTGGGTTTCATATACCAGTTTTCATTAAGAGATTTTTAATAGAATCTGTCACCCTACTATGTGTTTATATTGAGGTAATAATGGGTGGTTGAGGTGTTTATATTAAGATGTGATTCTAATGATTTGCCCTAATTCATGTTTAAAATGAATTTGAACCATATCTCAATGTATGCTGAAGTATTGACACTTTCTGTGTTACTGTTACTGTGTATTATGGATTTTATATTGAATTTTTCTCCTTTTCTTTCTGTTTCTCTTCCCCCCTTCCTCTCTTCTTTTTTCTTCCCCCCCCTTAAAATTCCCTTTTCAACCAGTGTCCCTAGCTAGTTTTTCAGTACCATTTAGGAAAGTGTTGGGAAGATCTGCATTGTAAAGTCTGAATATTCCTAAAAAAATGCCATGCTGACCAAAACAAACTACAGTGAGCAGTTACATTACACCATAGTGGATCCGCCTTCCAACCACGTTAGTCTGTTAAACTAAATGTCATTGACATCTTTTGTCAGCTGGACTTGGCACCTAATCTTCTTACCTCTAATCTTCTGGATTAGAGGTACGTAGAACAAGTCCCTCCCCACCCTTCGATAGCTCAGTTGGTAGAGCGGAGGACTGTAGGTTAGTCAGCTGGGATCCTTAGGTCGCTGGTTCAACTCCGGCTCGAAGGAGAACATTTTGGCGGAACAGTCCAGGTACTGCTCTAACGCCATGGCTACTTGTCCCTATACTAACATCTCCCGCTGCAAGGACATTTTTTCAAAGCTCTGCAACATGTTGCCTTTACTCACCAAAGCTCCTGCTCCAATTTACAGGACTGCTTTTGACCATGGATTAAAACAGGGTTCTCAAGCTTGCGGCCTGCGAGACAATATTTTGTGGCCCTCAGGACGATATGAAAGTTTAATCTTTAGTGCGGCCAGCGAGTTCTATACGAATGGCACTTTCCCGCGTTGTGTGCAGAAGGTTCCTTTTTTTGTGCAAGCTGGAGCTGAACGAACCTACCAATCACACTGGACTATATGGCTCCCGAGGGCGGGCCATCAGCCGGGGTTGATGCAAGCAGAGAAACATTGCACAACTATGGAGGCGCTCGTGTAACATCACATAGCCGTCATAGAATTCCTACTTGTTACTGTGTTTGAAATGAGAATGTTTGACTTCGAGCTGGACGAAGTCAATGTTACCGCCGTTAAGGACCAACACCGACGTTCCGTTGACGATGTCACTAATGGGTGTGGACCTTCAATGGGGCCATTCAGCCAGCTCCCGCCCGCCGTCCCGCTTCGGAGTCAGGCTGGAGCCTCATCAAAGGCTTACCTGCCTCGGTTACATAAGCAACAGAACATCGGTGTTGGGTAGGACGTACAGCTGAATCCATGGGGTTATTATAGAAACTAAAAGCCAGTGAATCACGCCTCCATGGCTGCATCCCATTGTTTTATATAATAAATAATTAATGTTGTCCCAGCTGATAATGAACAGCCCGGTCGCTGTCGAGAAAATTGACCCCCGGCTCCCCTGAGCCTGTGCCTTTTTGGGAGCACATATTTGTGCAAAAAGTTTTTCTATAACTTCAAAAAGTCCAAGTACAGGTCGAGACTTACTGACGATCTTCTTCAAGCCATAGTGAGGGTGTCAACTGCTTCCTCGCTCAAGCCAAATGTGGCTCAGCTATGTGAGAGGAAGCGCTGCCAGGTCTCTGGCAGTAGGAAGCAGGCAAGAGAAGCCATGTTTAGAAAAACCGTTCATGTTCACAAGAACCCATTATAGTTAAAGAACTGTTAGTAGTGATGTTTGAGAAGATTAGATTTTTTGAACAAAGCTTTTTCAGTGGAATACCTGATGCAGCCCAGCCACACCCAGACTCTGCGTCCTGCAGCCCTCAGGTAATTTGAGTTTGAGACCCCTGGAATCAACAGACAGTGGCCTAGCCACCTTCGCGTGAGCCTCCAGGAGTGTTGTTGTGGCCGAGTGGTTAATGCGATGGACTAGAAATCCACTGGGGTCTCCCCGCGCAGGTTCGAATCCTGCCAACAACGTGAAGTTCCCCTGATGTTGTTTTACCTTGGATAAGGTTCTTGATTGACCATTGCATAATTAGTGTTGTGTTCCTAGCTTGTTTTTCAGTACCAATTGGGAAAGTGTTGGGAACATCTGCTGAGGCATTGTACTGTATATTAATGAATCTGCTGCTGCACATTGTAAAGGCTGAATAGTCCTAAACAAATCCCATGCTGACCAAAACAAACTACAGTTAGCAACTACATTGCAACATAGTGGATCCGCCTTCCAACCACATTAGCCTGTTAAACTAAATGTCATTAACATCTTTTGTAAGCTGGACTTGGCACCTAATCCAGGGATGGTGTAATTTGTTAGTGTTTTGGGGTTTTGTATATAGACAGGTTTTAAATTGTTATTGTATATAGTTTTTAGTTGTTGTGTTTGCACTCTCTCTTTAAAAAAATGTGGGGAAAAAAACACAACTCTTGTGGTGTAATAGCAACACATCCATCCTTTGGGTGGAAGACTCCAGGTGCAAATCCTGGCAAGAGTGTGTTAGGTGCACAATCAGTATTTCATTTGCTGGGTTTCATATACCAGTTTTCATTAAGAGATTTTTAATAGAATCTGTCACCCTACTATGTGTTTATATTGAGGTAATAATGGGTGGTTGAGGTGTTTATATTAAGATGTGATTCTAATGATTTGCCCTAATTCATGTTTAAAATGAATTTGAACCATATCTCAATGTATGCTGAAGTATTGACATTTTCTGTGTTACTGTTACTGTGTATTATGGATTTTATATTGAATTTTTCTCTTTTTCTTTCTGTTTCTCTTCCCCCCTTCCTCTCAATCACACTGGACTATATGGCTCCCGAGGGCGGGCCATCAGCCGGGGGTGATGCAAGCAGAGAAACATTGCACAACTATGGAGGCGCTCGTGTAACATCACATAGCCGTCATAGAATTCCTACTTGTTACTGTGTTTGAAATGAGAATGTTTGACTTCGAGCTGGACGAAGTCAATGTTACCGCCGTTAAGGACCAACACCGACGTTCCGTTGACGATGTCACTAATGGGTGTGGACCTTCAATGGGGCCATTCAGCCAGCTCCCGCCCGCCGTCCCGCTTCGGAGTCAGGCTGGAGCCTCATCAAAGGCTTACCTGCCTCGGTTACATAAGCAACAGAACATCGGTGTTGGGTAGGACGTACAGCTGAATCCATGGGGTTATTATAGAAACTAAAAGCCAGTGAATAACGCCTCCATGGCTGCATCCCATTGTTTTATATAATAAATAATTAATGTTGTCCCAGCTGATAATGAACAGCCCGGTCGCTGTCGAGAAAATTGACCCCCGGCTCCCCTGAGCCTGTGCCTTTTTGGGAGCACATATTTGTGCAAAAAGTTTTTCTATAACTTCAAAAAGTCCAAGTACAGGTCGAGACTTACTGACGATCTTCTTCAAGCCATAGTGAGGGTGTCAACTGCTTCCTCGCTCAAGCCAAATGTGGCTCAGCTATGTGAGAGGAAGCGCTGCCAGGTCTCTGGCAGCAGGAAGCAGGCAAGAGAAGCCATGTTTAGAAAAACCGTTCATGTTCACAAGAACCCATTATAGTTAAAGAACTGTTAGTAGTGATGTTTGAGAAGATTAGATTTTTTGAACAAAGCTTTTTCAGTGGAATACCTGATGCAGCCCAGCCACACCCAGACTCTGCGTCCTGCAGCCCTCAGGTAATTTGAGTTTGAGACCCCTGGAATCAACAGACGGTGGCCTAGCCACCTTCGCGTGAGCCTCCAGGAGTGTTGTTGTGGCCGAGTGGTTAAGGCGATGGACTAGAAATCCATTGGGGTCTCCCCGCGCAGGTTCGAATCCTGCCAACAACGTGAAGTTCCCCTGATGTTGTTTTACCTTGGATAAGGTTCTTGATTGACCATTGCATAATTAGTGTTGTGTTCCTAGCTTGTTTTTCAGTACCAATTGGGAAAGTGTTGGGAACATCTGCTGAGGCATTGTACTGTATATTAATGAATATGCTGCTGCACATTGTAAAGGTTGAATAGTCCTAAACAAATACCATGCTGACCAAAACAAACTACAGTGAGCAATTACATTGCAACATAGTGGATCCGCCTTCCAACCACATTAGCCTTTTAAACTAAATGTCATTAAAATCTTTTGTCAGCTGGACTTGGCACCTAATCCAGGGATGGTGTAATTTGTTAGTGTTTTGGGGTTTTGTATATAGACAGGTTTTAAATTGTTATTGTATATAGTTTTTAGTTGTTGTGTTTGCACTCTCTCTTTAAAAAAATGTGGGGAAAAAAACACAACTCTTGTGGTGTAATAGCAACACATCCATCCTTTGGGTGGAAGACTCCAGGTGCAAATCCTGGCAAGAGTGTGTTAGGTGCACAATCAGTATTTCATTTGCTGGGTTTCATATACCAGTTTTCATTAAGAGATTTTTAATAGAATCTGTCACCCTACTATGTGTTTATATTGAGGTAATAATGGGTGGTTGAGGTGTTTATATTAAGATGTGATTCTAATGATTTGCCCTAATTCATGTTTAAAATGAATTTGAACCATATCTCAATGTATGCTGAAGTATTGACACTTTCTGTGTTACTGTTACTGTGTATTATGGATTTTATATTGAATTTTTCTCCTTTTCTTTCTGTTTCTCTTCCCCCCTTCCTCTCTTCTTTTTCTTCCCCCCCCTTAAAATTCCCTTTTCAACCAGTGTCCCTAGCTAGTTTTTCAGTACCATTTAGGAAAGTGTTGGGAAGATCTGCATTGTAAAGTCTGAATATTCCTAAAAAAATGCCATGCTGACCAAACAAACTACAGTGAGCAGTTACATTACACCATAGTGGATCCGCCTTCCAACCACGTTAGTCTGTTAAACTAAATGTCATTGACATCTTTTGTCAGCTGGACTTGGCACCTAATCTTCTTACCTCTAATCTTCTGGATTAGAGGTACGTAGAACAAGCCCCTCCCCACCCTTCGATAGCTCAGTTGGTAGAGCGGAGGACTGTAGGTTAGTCAGCTGGGATCCTTAGGTCGCTGGTTCAACTCCGGCTCGAAGGAGAACATTTTGGCGGAACAGTCCAGGTACTGCTCTAACGCCATGGCTACTTGTCCCTATACTAACATCTCCCGCTGCAAGGACATTTTTTCAAAGCTCTGCAAAATGTTGCCTTTACTCACCAAAGCTCCTGCTCCAATTTACAGGACTGCTTTTGACCATGGATTAAAACAGGGTTCTCAAGCTTGCGGCCTGCGAGACAATATTTTGTGGCCCTCAGGACGATATGAAAGTTTAATCTTTAGTGCGGCCAGCGAGTTCTATACGAATGGCACTTTCCCGCGTTGTGTGCAGAAGGTTCCTTTTTTTGTGCAAGCTGGAGCTGAACGAACCTACCAATCACACTGGACTATATGGCTCCCGAGGGCGGGCCATCAGCCGGGGTTGATGCAAGCAGAGAAACATTGCACAACTATGGAGGCGCTCGTGTAACATCACATAGCCGTCATAGAATTCCTACTTGTTACTGTGTTTGAAATGAGAATGTTTGACTTCGAGCTGGACGAAGTCAATGTTACCGCCGTTAAGGACCAACACCGACGTTCCGTTGACGATGTCACTAATGGGTGTGGACCTTCAATGGGGCCATTCAGCCAGCTCCCGCCCGCCGTCCCGCTTCGGAGTCAGGCTGGAGCCTCATCAAAGGCTTACCTGCCTCGGTTACATAAGCAACAGAACATCGGTGTTGGGTAGGACGTACAGCTGAATCCATGGGGTTATTATAGAAACTAAAAGCCAGTGAATCACGCCTCCATGGCTGCATCCCATTGTTTTATATAATAAATAATTAATGTTGTCCCAGCTGATAATGAACAGCCCGGTCGCAGTCGAGAAAATTGACCCCCGGCTCCCCTGAGCCTGTGCCTTTTTGGGAGCACATATTTGTGCAAAAAGTTTTTCTATAACTTCAAAAAGTCCAAGTACAGGTCGAGACTTACTGACGATCTTCTTCAAGCCATAGTGAGGGTGTCAACTGCTTCCTCGCTCAAGCCAAATGTGGCTCAGCTATGTGAGAGGAAGCGCTGCCAGGTTTCTGGCAGCAGGAAGCAGGCAAGAGAAGCCATGTTTAGAAAAACCGTTCATGTTCACAAGAACCCATTATAGTTAAAGAACTGTTAGTAGTGATGTTTGAGAAGATTAGATTTTTTGAACAAAGCTTTTTCAGTGGAATACCTGATGCAGCCCAGCCACACCCAGACTCTGCGTCCTGCAGCCCTCAGGTAATTTGAGTTTGAGACCCCTGGAATCAACAGACGGTGGCCTAGCCACCTTCGCGTGAGCCTCCAGGAGTGTTGTTGTGGCCGAGTGGTTAAGGCGATGGACTAGAAATCCATTGGGGTCTCCCCGCGCAGGTTCGAATCCTGCCAACAATGTGAAGTTCCCCTGATGTTGTTTTACCTTGGATAAGGTTCTTGATTGACCATTGCATAATTAGTGTTGTGTTCCTAGCTTGTTTTTCAGTACCAATTGGGAAAGTGTTGGGAACATCTGCTGAGGCATTGTACTGTATATTAATGAATCTGCTGCTGCACATTGTAAAGGCTGAATAGTCCTAAACAAATACCATGCTGACCAAAACAAACTACAGTTAGCAACTACATTGCAACATAGTGGATCCGCCTTCCAACCACATTAGCCTGTTAAACTAAATGTCATTAACATCTTTTGTCAGCTGGACTTGGCACCTAATCCAGGGATGGTGTAATTTGTTAGTGTTTTGGGGTTTTGTATATAGACAGGTTTTAAATTGTTATTGTATATAGTTTTTAGTTGTTGTGTTTGCACTCTCTCTTTAAAAAAATGTGGGGAAAAAAACACAACTCTTGTGGTGTAATAGCAACACATCCATCCTTTGGGTGGAAGACTCCAGGTGCAAATCCTGGCAAGAGTGTGTTAGGTGCACAATCAGTATTTCATTTGCTGGGTTTCATATACCAGTTTTCATTAAGAGATTTTTAATAGAATCTGTCACCCTACTATGTGTTTATATTGAGGTAATAATGGGTGGTTGAGGTGTTTATATTAAGATGTGATTCTAATGATTTGCCCTAATTCATGTTTAAAATGAATTTGAACCATATCTCAATGTATGCTGAAGTATTGACATTTTCTGTGTTACTGTTACTGTGTATTATGGATTTTATATTGAATTTTTCTCTTTTTCTTTCTGTTTCTCTTCCCCCCTTCCTCTCAATCACACTGGACTATATGGCTCCCGAGGGCGGGCCATCAGCCGGGGTTGATGCAAGCAGAGAAACATTGCACAACTATGGAGGCGCTCGTGTAACATAGCATAGCCGTCATAGAATTCCTACTTGTTACTGTGTTTGAAATGAGAATGTTTGACTTCGAGCTGGACGAAGTCAATGTTACCGCCGTTAAGGACCAACACCGACGTTCCGTTGACGATGTCACTAATGGGTGTGGACCTTCAATGGGGCCATTCAGCCAGCTCCCGCCCGCCGTCCCGCTTCGGAGTCAGGCTGGAGCCTCATCAAAGGCTTACCTGCCTCGGTTACATAAGCAACAGAACATCGGTGTTGGGTAGGACGTACAGCTGAATCCATGGGGTTATTATAGAAACTAAAAGCCAGTGAATCACGCCTCCATGGCTGCATCCCATTGTTTTATATAATAAATAATTAATGTTGTCCCAGCTGATAATGAACAGCCCGGTCGCTGTCGAGAAAATTGACCCCCGGCTCCCCTGAGCCTGTGCCTTTTTGGGAGCACATATTTGTGCAAAAAGTTTTTCTATAACTTCAAAAAGTCCAAGTACAGGTCGAGACTTACTGACGATCTTCTTCAAGCCATAGTGAGGGTGTCAACTGCTTCCTCGCTCAAGCCAAATGTGGCTCAGCTATGTGAGAGGAAGCGCTGCCAGGTCTCTGGCAGCAGGAAGCAGGCAAGAGAAGCCATGTTTAGAAAAACCGTTCATGTTCAAAAGAACCCATTATAGTTAAAGAACTGTTAGTAGTGATGTTTGAGAAGATTAGATTTTTTGAACAAAGCTTTTTCAGTGGAATACCTGATGCAGCCCAGCCACACCCAGACTCTGCGTCCTGCAGCCCTCAGGTAATTTGAGTTTGAGACCCCTGGAATCAACAGACGGTGGCCTAGCCACCTTCGCGTGAGCCTCCAGGAGTGTTGTTGTGGCCGAGTGGTTAATGCGATGGACTAGAAATCCACTGGGGTCTCCCCGCGCAGGTTCGAATCCTGCCAACAACGTGAAGTTCCCCTGATGTTGTTTTACCTTGGATAAGGTTCTTGATTGACCATTGCATAATTAGTGTTGTGTTCCTAGCTTGTTTTTCAGTACCAATTGGGAAAGTGTTGGGAACATCTGCTGAGGCATTGTACTGTATATTAATGAATCTGCTGCTGCACATTGTAAAGGCTGAATAGTCCTAAACAAATACCATGCTGACCAAAACAAACTACAGTGAGCAACTACATTGCAACATAGTGGATCCGCCTTCCAACCACATTAGCCTGTTAAACTAAATGTCATTAACATCTTTTGTAAGCTGGACTTGGCACCTAATCCAGGGATGGTGTAATTTGTTAGTGTTTTGGGGTTTTGTATATAGACAGGTTTTAAATTGTTATTGTATATAGTTTTTAGTTGTTGTGTTTGCACTCTCTCTTTAAAAAAATGTGGGGAAAAAAACACAACTCTTGTGGTGTAATAGCAACACATCCATCCTTTGGGTGGAAGACTCCAGGTGCAAATCCTGGCAAGAGTGTGTTAGGTGCACAATCAGTATTTCATTTGCTGGGTTTCATATACCAGTTTTCATTAAGAGATTTTTAATAGAATCTGTCACCCTACTATGTGTTTATACTGAGGTAATAATGGGTGGTTGAGGTGTTTATATTAAGATGTGATTCTAATGATTTGCCCTAATTCATGTTTAAAATGAATTTGAACCATATCTCAATGTATGCTGAAGTATTGACATTTTCTGTGTTACTGTTACTGTGTATTATGGATTTTATATTGAATTTTTCTCTTTTTCTTTCTGTTTCTCTTCCCCCCTTCCTCTCAATCACACTGGACTATATGGCTCCCGAGGGCGGGCCATCAGCCGGGGGTGATGCAAGCAGAGAAACATTGCACAACTATGGAGGCGCTCGTGTAACATCACATAGCCGTCATAGAATTCCTACTTGTTACTGTGTTTGAAATGAGAATGTTTGACTTCGAGCTGGACGAAGTCAATGTTACCGCCGTTAAGGACCAACACCGACGTTCCGTTGACGATGTCACTAATGGGTGTGGACCTTCAATGGGGCCATTCAGCCAGCTCCCGCCCGCCGTCCCGCTTCGGAGTCAGGCTGGAGCCTCATCAAAGGCTTACCTGCCTCGGTTACATAAGCAACAGAACATCGGTGTTGGGTAGGACGTACAGCTGAATCCATGGGGTTATTATAGAAACTAAAAGCCAGTGAATAACGCCTCCATGGCTGCATCCCATTGTTTTATATAATAAATAATTAATGTTGTCCCAGCTGATAATGAACAGCCCGGTCGCTGTCGAGAAAATTGACCCCCGGCTCCCCTGAGCCTGTGCCTTTTTGGGAGCACATATTTGTGCAAAAAGTTTTTCTATAACTTCAAAAAGTCCAAGTACAGGTCGAGACTTACTGACGATCTTCTTCAAGCCATAGTGAGGGTGTCAACTGCTTTCTCGCTCAAGCCAAATGTGGCTCAGCTATGTGAGAGGAAGCGCTGCCAGATCTCTGGCAGCAGGAAGCAGGCAAGAGAAGCCATGTTTAGAAAAACCGTTCATGTTCACAAGAACCCATTATAGTTAAAGAACTGTTAGTAGTGATGTTTGAGAAGATTAGATTTTTTGAACAAAGCTTTTTCAGTGGAATACCTGATGCAGCCCAGCCACACCCAGACTCTGCGTCCTGCAGCCCTCAGGTAATTTGAGTTTGAGACCCCTGGAATCAACAGACGGTGGCCTAGCCACCTTCGCGTGAGCCTCCAGGAGTGTTGTTGTGGCCGAGTGGTTAAGGCGATGGACTAGAAATCCATTGGGGTCTCCCCGCGCAGGTTCGAATCCTGCCAACAACGTGAAGTTCCCCTGATGTTGTTTTACCTTGGATAAGGTTCTTGATTGACCATTGCATAATTAGTGTTGTGTTCCTAGCTTGTTTTTCAGTACCAATTGGGAAAGTGTTGGGAACATCTGCTGAGGCATTGTACTGTATATTAATGAATCTGCTGCTGCACATTGTAAAGGCTGAATAGTCCTAAACAAATACCATGCTGACCAAAACAAACTACAGTGAGCAACTACATTGCAACATAGTGGATCCGCCTTCCAACCACATTAGCCTGTTAAACTAAATGTCATTAACATCTTTTGTCAGCTGGACTTGGCACCTAATCCAGGGATGGTGTAATTTGTTAGTGTTTTGGGGTTTTGTATATAGACAGGTTTTAAATTGTTATTGTATATAGTTTTTAGTTGTTGTGTTTGCACTCTCTCTTTAAAAAAATGTGGGGAAAAAAACACAACTCTTGTGGTGTAATAGCAACACATCCATCCTTTGGGTGGAAGACTCCAGGTGCAAATCCTGGCAAGAGTGTGTTAGGTGCACAATCAGTATTTCATTTGCTGGGTTTCATATACCAGTTTTCATTAAGAGATTTTTAATAGAATCTGTCACCCTACTATGTGTTTATATTGAGGTAATAATGGGTGGTTGAGGTGTTTATATTAAGATGTGATTCTAATGATTTGCCCTAATTCATGTTTAAAATGAATTTGAACCATATCTCAATGTATGCTGAAGTATTGACATTTTCTGTGTTACTGTTACTGTGTATTATGGATTTTATATTGAATTTTTCTCTTTTTCTTTCTGTTTCTCTTCCCCCCTTCCTCTCAATCACACTGGACTATATGGCTCCCGAGGGCGGGCCATCAGCCGGGGTTGATGCAAGCAGAGAAACATTGCACAACTATGGAGGCGCTCGTGTAACATAGCATAGCCGTCATAGAATTCCTACTTGTTACTGTGTTTGAAATGAGAATGTTTGACTTCGAGCTGGACGAAGTCAATGTTACCGCCGTTAAGGACCAACACCGACGTTCCGTTGACGATGTCACTAATGGGTGTGGACCTTCAATGGGGCCATTCAGCCAGCTCCCGCCCGCCGTCCCGCTTCGGAGTCAGGCTGGAGCCTCATCAAAGGCTTACCTGCCTCGGTTACATAAGCAACAGAACATCGGTGTTGGGTAGGACGTACAGCTGAATCCATGGGGTTATTATAGAAACTAAAAGCCAGTGAATCACGCCTCCATGGCTGCATCCCATTGTTTTATATAATAAATAATTAATGTTGTCCCAGCTGATAATGAACAGCCCGGTCGCTGTCGAGAAAATTGACCCCCGGCTCCCCTGAGCCTGTGCCTTTTTGGGAGCACATATTTGTGCAAAAAGTTTTTCTATAACTTCAAAAAGTCCAAGTACAGGTCGAGACTTACTGACGATCTTCTTCAAGCCATAGTGAGGGTGTCAACTGCTTCCTCGCTCAAGCCAAATGTGGCTCAGCTATGTGAGAGGAAGCGCTGCCAGGTTTCTGGCAGCAGGAAGCAGGCAAGAGAAGCCATGTTTAGAAAAACCGTTCATGTTCACAAGAACCCATTATAGTTAAAGAACTGTTAGTAGTGATGTTTGAGAAGATTAGATTTTTTGAACAAAGCTTTTTCAGTGGAATACCTGATGCAGCCCAGCCACACCCAGACTCTGCGTCCTGCAGCCCTCAGGTAATTTGAGTTTGAGACCCCTGGAATCAACAGACGGTGGCCTAGCCACCTTCGCGTGAGCCTCCAGGAGTGTTGTTGTGGCCGAGTGGTTAAGGCGATGGACTAGAAATCCATTGGGGTCTCCCCGCACAGGTTCGAATCCTGCCAACAATGTGAAGTTCCCCTGATGGTGTTTTACCTTGGATAAGGTTCTTGATTGACCATTGCATAATTAGTGTTGTGTTCCTAGCTTGTTTTTCAGTACCAATTGGGAAAGTGTTGGGAACATGTGCTGAGGCATTGTACTGTATATTAATGAATCTGCTGCTGCACATTGTAAAGGCTGAATAGTCCTAAACAAATACCATGCTGACCAAAACAAACTACAGTTAGCAACTACATTGCAACATAGTGGATCCGCCTTCCAACCACATTAGCCTGTTAAACTAAATGTCATTAACATCTTTTGTCAGCTGGACTTGGCACCTAATCCAGGGATGGTGTAATTTGTTAGTGTTTTGGGGTTTTGTATATAGACAGGTTTTAAATTGTTATTGTATATAGTTTTTAGTTGTTGTGTTTGCACTCTCTCTTTAAAAAAATGTGGGGAAAAAAACACAACTCTTGTGGTGTAATAGCAACACATCCATCCTTTGGGTGGAAGACTCCAGGTGCAAATCCTGGCAAGAGTGTGTTAGGTGCACAATCAGTATTTCATTTGCTGGGTTTCATATACCAGTTTTCATTAAGAGATTTTTAATAGAATCTGTCACCCTACTATGTGTTTATATTGAGGTAATAATGGGTGGTTGAGGTGTTTATATTAAGATGTGATTCTAATGATTTGCCCTAATTCATGTTTAAAATGAATTTGAACCATATCTCAATGTATGCTGAAGTATTGACATTTTCTGTGTTACTGTTACTGTGTATTATGGATTTTATATTGAATTTTTCTCTTTTTCTTTCTGTTTCTCTTCCCCCCTTCCTCTCAATCACACTGGACTATATGGCTCCCGAGGGCGGGCCATCAGCCGGGGTTGATGCAAGCAGAGAAACATTGCACAACTATGGAGGCGCTCGTGTAACATAGCATAGCCGTCATAGAATTCCTACTTGTTACTGTGTTTGAAATGAGAATGTTTGACTTCGAGCTGGACGAAGTCAATGTTACCGCCGTTAAGGACCAACACCGACGTTCCGTTGACGATGTCACTAATGGGTGTGGACCTTCAATGGGGCCATTCAGCCAGCTCCCGCCCGCCGTCCCGCTTCGGAGTCAGGCTGGAGCCTCATCAAAGGCTTACCTGCCTCGGTTACATAAGCAACAGAACATCGGTGTTGGGTAGGACGTACAGCTGAATCCATGGGGTTATTATAGAAACTAAAAGCCAGTGAATAACGCCTCCATGGCTGCATCCCATTGTTTTATATAATAAATAATTAATGTTGTCCCAGCTGATAATGAACAGCCCGGTCGCTGTCGAGAAAATTGACCCCCGGCTCCCCTGAGCCTGTGCCTTTTTGGGAGCACATATTTGTGCAAAAAGTTTTTCTATAACTTCAAAAAGTCCAAGTACAGGTCGAGACTTACTGACGATCTTCTTCAAGCCATAGTGAGGGTGTCAACTGCTTCCTCGCTCAAGCCAAATGTGGCTCAGCTATGTGAGAGGAAGCGCTGCCAGGTCTCTGGCAGCAGGAAGCAGGCAAGAGAAGCCATGTTTAGAAAAACCGTTCATGTTCACAAGAACCCATTATAGTTAAAGAACTGTTAGTAGTGATGTTTGAGAAGATTAGATTTTTTGAACAAAGCTTTTTCAGTGGAATACCTGATGCAGCCCAGCCACACCCAGACTCTGCGTCCTGCAGCCCTCAGGTAATTTGAGTTTGAGACCCCTGGAATCAACAGACGGTGGCCTAGCCACCTTCGCGTGAGCCTCCAGGAGTGTTGTTGTGGCCGAGTGGTTAAGGCGATGGACTAGAAATCCATTGGGGTCTCCCCGCGCAGGTTCGAATCCTGCCAACCACGTGAAGTTCCCCTGATGTTGTTTTACCTTGGATAAGGTTCTTGATTGACCATTGCATAATTAGTGTTGTGTTCCTAGCTTGTTTTTCAGTACCAATTGGGAAAGTGTTGGGAACATCTGCTGAGGCATTGTACTGTATATTAATGAATCTGCTGCTGCACATTGTAAAGGCTGAATAGTCCTAAACAAATACCATGCTGACCAAAACAAACTACAGTGAGCAACTACATTGCAACATAGTGGATCCGCCTTCCAACCACATTAGCCTGTTAAACTAAATGTCATTAACATCTTTTGTCAGCTGGACTTGGCACCTAATCCAGGGATGGTGTAATTTGTTAGTGTTTTGGGGTTTTGTATATAGACAGGTTTTAAATTGTTATTGTATATAGTTTTTAGTTGTTGTGTTTGCACTCTCTCTTTAAAAAAATGTGGGGAAAAAACACAACTCTTGTGGTGTAATAGCAACACATCCATCCTTTGGGTGGAAGACTCCAGGTGCAAATCCTGGCAAGAGTGTGTTAGGTGCACAATCAGTATTTCATTTGCTGGGTTTCATATACCAGTTTTCATTAAGAGATTTTTAATAGAATCTGTCACCCTACTATGTGTTAATATTGAGGTAATAATGGGTGGTTGAGGTGTTTATATTAAGATGTGATTCTAATGATTTGCCCTAATTCATGTTTAAAATGAATTTGAACCATATCTCAATGTATGCTGAAGTATTGACACTTTCTGTGTTACTGTTACTGTGTATTATGGATTTTATATTGAATTTTTCTCCTTTTCTTTCTGTTTCTCTTCCCCCCTTCCTCTCTTCTTTTTCTTCCCCCCCTTTAAAATTCCCTTTTCAACCAGTGTCCCTAGCTAGTTTTTCAGTACCATTTAGGAAAGTGTTGGGAAGATCTGCATTGTAAAGTCTGAATATTCCTAAAAAAATGCCATGCTGACCAAAACAAACTACAGTGAGCAGTTACATTACACCATAGTGGATCCGCCTTCCAACCACGTTAGTCTGTTAAACTAAATGTCATTGACATCTTTTGTCAGCTGGACTTGGCACCTAATCTTCTTACCTCTAATCTTCTGGATTAGAGGTACGTAGAACAAGTCCCTCCCCACCCTTCGATAGCTCAGTTGGTAGAGCGGAGGACTGTAGGTTAGTCAGCTGGGATCCTTAGGTCGCTGGTTCAACTCCGGCTCGAAGGAGAACATTTTGGCGGAACAGTCCAGGTACTGCTCTAACGCCATGGCTACTTGTCCCTATACTAACATCTCCCGCTGCAAGGACATTTTTTCAAAGCTCTGCAACATGTTGCCTTTACTCACCAAAGCTCCTGCTCCAATTTACAGGACTGCTTTTGACCATGGATTAAAACAGGGTTCTCAAGCTTGCGGCCTGCGAGACAATATTTTGTGGCCCTCAGGACGATATGAAAGTTTAATCTTTAGTGCGGCCAGCGAGTTCTATACGAATGGCACTTTCCCGCGTTGTGTGCAGAAGGTTCCTTTTTTTGTGCAAGCTGGAGCTGAACGAACCTACCAATCACACTGGACTATATGGCTCCCGAGGGCGGGCCATCAGCCGGGGTTGATGCAAGCAGAGAAACATTGCACAACTATGGAGGCGCTCGTGTAACATCACATAGCCGTCATAGAATTCCTACTTGTTACTGTGTTTGAAATGAGAATGTTTGACTTCGAGCTGGACGAAGTCAATGTTACCGCCGTTAAGGACCAACACCGACGTTCCGTTGACGATGTCACTAATGGGTGTGGACCTTCAATGGGGCCATTCAGCCAGCTCCCGCCCGCCGTCCCGCTTCGGAGTCAGGCTGGAGCCTCATCAAAGGCTTACCTGCCTCGGTTACATAAGCAACAGAACATCGGTGTTGGGTAGGACGTACAGCTGAATCCATGGGGTTATTATAGAAACTAAAAGCCAGTGAATAACGCCTCCATGGCTGCATCCCATTGTTTTATATAATAAATAATTAATGTTGTCCCAGCTGATAATGAACAGCCCGGTCGCTGTCGAGAAAATTGACCCCCGGCTCCCCTGAGCCTGTGCCTTTTTGGGAGCACATATTTGTGCAAAAAGTTTTTCTATAACTTCAAAAAGTCCAAGTACAGGTCGAGACTTACTGACGATCTTCTTCAAGCCATAGTAAGGGTGTCAACTGCTTCCTCGCTCAAGCCAAATGTGGCTCAGCTATGTGAGAGGAAGCGCTGCCAGGTCTCTGGCAGCAGGAAGCAGGCAAGAGAAGCCATGTTTAGAAAAACCGTTCATGTTCACAAGAACCCATTATAGTTAAAGAACTGTTAGTAGTGATGTTTGAGAAGATTAGATTTTTTGAACAAAGCTTTTTCAGTGGAATACCTGATGCAGCCCAGCCACACCCAGACTCTGCGTCCTGCAGCCCTCAGGTAATTTGAGTTTGAGACCCCTGGAATCAACAGACGGTGGCCTAGCCACCTTCGCGTGAGCCTCCAGGAGTGTTGTTGTGGCCGAGTGGTTAAGGCGATGGACTAGAAATCCATTGGGGTCTCCCCGCGCAGGTTCGAATCCTGCCAACAACGTGAAGTTCCCCTGATGTTGTTTTACCTTGGATAAGGTTCTTGATTGACCATTGCATAATTAGTGTTGTGTTCCTAGCTTGTTTTTCAGTACCAATTGGGAAAGTGTTGGGAACATCTGCTGAGGCATTGTACTGTATATTAATGAATATGCTGCTGCACATTGTAAAGGCTGAATAGTCCTAAACAAATACCATGCTGACCAAAACAAACTACAGTGAGCAATTACATTGCAACATAGTGGATCCGCCTTCCAACCACATTAGCCTTTTAAACTAAATGTCATTAAAATTATTTGTCAGCTGGACTTGGTACCTAATCCAGGGATGGTGTAATTTGTTAGTGTTTTGGGGTTTTGTATATAGACAGGTTTTAAATTGTTATTGTATATAGTTTTTAGTTGTTGTGTTTGCACTCTCTCTTTAAAAAAATGTGGGGAAAAAAACACAACTCTTGTGGTGTAATAGCAACACATCCATCCTTTGGGTGGAAGACTCCAGGTGCAAATCCTGGCAAGAGTGTGTTAGGTGCACAATCAGTATTTCATTTGCTGGGTTTCATATACCAGTTTTCATTAAGAGATTTTTAATAGAATCTGTCACCCTACTATGTGTTTATATTGAGGTAATAATGGGTGGTTGAGGTGTTTATATTAAGATGTGATTCTAATGATTTGCCCTAATTCATGTTTAAAATGATTTTGAACCATATCTCAATGTATGCTGAAGTATTGACACTTTCTGTGTTACTGTTACTGTGTATTATGGATTTTATATTGAATTTTTCTCCTTTTCTTTCTGTTTCTCTTCCCCCCTTCCTCTCTTCTTTTTTCTTCCCCCCCCTTAAAATTCCCTTTTCAACCAGTGTCCCTAGCTAGTTTTTCAGTACCATTTAGGAAAGTGTTGGGAAGATCTGCATTGTAAAGTCTGAATATTCCTAAAAAAATGCCATGCTGACCAAAACAAACTACAGTGAGCAGTTACATTACACCATAGTGGATCCGCCTTCCAACCACGTTAGTCTGTTAAACTAAATGTCATTGACATCTTTTGTCAGCTGGACTTGGCACCTAATCTTCTTACCTCTAATCTTCTGGATTAGAGGTACGTAGAACAAGTCCCTCCCCACCCTTCGATAGCTCAGTTGGTAGAGCGGAGGACTGTAGGTTAGTCAGCTGGGATTCTTAGGTCGCTGGTTCAACTCCGGCTCGAAGGAGAACATTTTGGCGGAACAGTCCAGGTACTGCTCTAACGCCATGGCTACTTGTCCCTATACTAACATCTCCCGCTGCAAGGACATTTTTTCAAAGCTCTGCAACATGTTGCCTTTACTCACCAAAGCTCCTGCTCCAATTTACAGGACTGCTTTTGACCATGGATTAAAACAGGGTTCTCAAGCTTGCGGCCTGCGAGACAATATTTTGTGGCCCTCAGGACGATATGAAAGTTTAATCTTTAGTGCGGCCAGCGAGTTCTATACGAATGGCACTTTCCCGCGTTGTGTGCAGAAGGTTCCTTTTTTTGTGCAAGCTGGAGCTGAACGAACCTACCAATCACACTGGACTATATGGCTCCCGAGGGCGGGCCATCAGCCGGGGTTGATGCAAGCAGAGAAACATTGCACAACTATGGAGGCGCTCGTGTAACATCACATAGCCGTCATAGAATTCCTACTTGTTACTGTGTTTGAAATGAGAATGTTTGACTTCGAGCTGGACGAAGTCAATGTTACCGCCGTTAAGGACCAACACCGACGTTCCGTTGACGATGTCACTAATGGGTGTGGACCTTCAATGGGGCCATTCAGCCAGCTCCCGCCCGCCGTCCCGCTTCGGAGTCAGGCTGGAGCCTCATCAAAGGCTTACCTGCCTCGGTTACATAAGCAACAGAACATCGGTGTTGGGTAGGACGTACAGCTGAATCCATGGGGTTATTATAGAAACTAAAAGCCAGTGAATCACGCCTCCATGGCTGCATCCCATTGTTTTATATAATAAATAATTAATGTTGTCCCAGCTGATAATGAACAGCCCGGTCGCTGTCGAGAAAATTGACCCCCGGCTCCCCTGAGCCTGTGCCTTTTTGGGAGCACATATTTGTGCAAAAAGTTTTTCTATAACTTCAAAAAGTCCAAGTACAGGTCGAGACTTACTGACGATCTTCTTCAAGCCATAGTGAGGGTGTCAACTGCTTCCTCGCTCAAGCCAAATGTGGCTCAGCTATGTGAGAGGAAGCGCTGCCAGGTCTCTGGCAGCAGGAAGGAGGCAAGAGAAGCCATGTTTAGAAAAACCGTTCATGTTCAAAAGAACCCATTATAGTTAAAGAACTGTTAGTAGTGATGTTTGAGAAGATTAGATTTTTTGAACAAAGCTTTTTCAGTGGAATACCTGATGCAGCCCAGCCACACCCAGACTCTGCGTCCTGCAGCCCTCAGGTAATTTGAGTTTGAGACCCCTGGAATCAACAGACGGTGGCCTAGCCACCTTCGCGTGAGCCTCCAGGAGTGTTGTTGTGGCCGAGTGGTTAATGCGATGGACTAGAAATCCACTGGGGTCTCCCCGCGCAGGTTCGAATCCTGCCATCAACGTGAAGTTCCCCTGATGTTGTTTTACCTTGGATAAGGTTCTTGATTGACCATTGCATAATTAGTGTTGTGTTCCTAGCTTGTTTTTCAGTACCAATTGGGAAAGTGTTGGGAACATCTGCTGAGGCATTGTACTGTATATTAATGAATCTGCTGCTGCACATTGTAAAGGCTGAATAGTCCTAAACAAATACCATGCTGACCAAAACAAACTACAGTTAGCAACTACATTGCAACATAGTGGATCCGCCTTCCAACCACATTAGCCTGTTAAACTAAATGTCATTAACATCTTTTGTAAGCTGGACTTGGCACCTAATCCAGGGATGGTGTAATTTGTTAGTGTTTTGGGGTTTTGTATATAGACAGGTTTTAAATTGTTATTGTATATAGTTTTTAGTTGTTGTGTTTGCACTCTCTCTTTAAAAAAATGTGGGGAAAAAAACACAACTCTTGTGGTGTAATAGCAACACATCCATCCTTTGGGTGGAAGACTCCAGGTGCAAATCCTGGCAAGAGTGTGTTAGGTGCACAATCAGTATTTCATTTGCTGGTTTTCATATACCAGTTTTCATTAAGAGATTTTTAATAGAATCTGTCACCCTACTATGTGTTTATATTGAGGTAATAATGGGTGGTTGAGGTGTTTATATTAAGATGTGATTCTAATGATTTGCCCTAATTCATGTTTAAAATGAATTTGAACCATATCTCAATGTATGCTGAAGTATTGACATTTTCTGTGTTACTGTTACTGTGTATTATGGATTTTATATTGAATTTTTCTCTTTTTCTTTCTGTTTCTCTTCCCCCCTTCCTCTCAATCACACTGGACTATATGGCTCCCGAGGGCGGGCCATCAGCCGGGGGTGATGCAAGCAGAGAAACATTGCACAACTATGGAGGCGCTCGTGTAACATCACATAGCCGTCATAGAATTCCTACTTGTTACTGTGTTTGAAATGAGAATGTTTGACTTCGAGCTGGACGAAGTCAATGTTACCGCCGTTAAGGACCAACACCGACGTTCCGTTGACGATGTCACTAATGGGTGTGGACCTTCAATGGGGCCATTCAGCCAGCTCCCGCCCGCCGTCCCGCTTCGGAGTCAGGCTGGAGCCTCATCAAAGGCTTACCTGCCTCGGTTACATAAGCAACAGAACATCGGTGTTGGGTAGGACGTACAGCTGAATCCATGGGGTTATTATAGAAACTAAAAGCCAGTGAATAACGCCTCCATGGCTGCATCCCATTGTTTTATATAATAAATAATTAATGTTGTCCCAGCTGATAATGAACAGCCCGGTCGCTGTCGAGAAAATTGACCCCCGGCTCCCCTGAGCCTGTGCCTTTTTGGGAGCACATATTTGTGCAAAAAGTTTTTCTATAACTTCAAAAAGTCCAAGTACAGGTCGAGACTTACTGACGATCTTCTTCAAGCCATAGTGAGGGTGTCAACTGCTTCCTCGCTCAAGCCAAATGTGGCTCAGCTATGTGAGAGGAAGCGCTGCCAGGTCTCTGGCAGCAGGAAGCAGGCAAGAGAAGCCATGTTTAGAAAAACCGTTCATGTTCACAAGAACCCATTATAGTTAAAGAACTGTTAGTAGTGATGTTTGAGAAGATTAGATTTTTTGAACAAAGCTTTTTCAGTGGAATACCTGATGCAGCCCAGCCACACCCAGACTCTGCGTCCTGCAGCCCTCAGGTAATTTGAGTTTGAGACCCCTGGAATCAACAGATGGTGGCCTAGCCACCTTCGCGTGAGCCTCCAGGAGTGTTGTTGTGGCCGAGTGGTTAAGGCGATGGACTAGAAATCCATTGGGGTCTCCCCGCGCAGGTTCGAATCCTGCCAACAACGTGAAGTTCCCCTGATGTTGTTTTACCTTGGATAAGGTTCTTGATTGACCATTGCATAATTAGTGTTGTGTTCCTAGCTTGTTTTTCAGTACCAATTGGGAAAGTGTTGGGAACATCTGCTGAGGCATTGTACTGTATATTAATGAATATGCTGCTGCACATTGTAAAGGCTGAATAGTCCTAAACAAATACCATGCTGACCAAAACAAACTACAGTGAGCAATTACATTGCAACATAGTGGATCCGCCTTCCAACCACATTAGCCTTTTAAACTAAATGTCATTAAAATCTTTTGTCAGCTGGACTTGGCACCTAATCCAGGGATGGTGTAATTTGTTAGTGTTTTGGGGTTTTGTATATAGACAGGTTTTAAATTGTTATTGTATATAGTTTTTAGTTGTTGTGTTTGCACTCTCTCTTTAAAAAAATGTGGGGAAAAAAACACAACTCTTGTGGTGTAATAGCAACACATCCATCCTTTGGGTGGAAGACTCCAGGTGCAAATCCTGGCAAGAGTGTGTTAGGTGCACAATCAGTATTTCATTTGCTGGGTTTCATATACCAGTTTTCATTAAGAGATTTTTAATAGAATCTGTCACCCTACTATGTGTTTATATTGAGGTAATAATGGGTGGTTGAGGTGTTTATATTAAGATGTGATTCTAATGATTTGCCCTAATTCATGTTTAAAATGAATTTGAACCATATCTCAATGTATGCTGAAGTATTGACACTTTCTGTGTTACTGTTACTGTGTATTATGGATTTTATATTGAATTTTTCTCCTTTTCTTTCTGTTTCTCTTCCCCCCTTCCTCTCTTCTTTTTCTTCCCCCCCTTTAAAATTCCCTTTTCAACCAGTGTCCCTAGCTAGTTTTTCAGTACCATTTAGGAAAGTGTTGGGAAGATCTGCATTGTAAAGTCTGAATATTCCTAAAAAAATGCCATGCTGACCAAAACAAACTACAGTGAGCAGTTACATTACACCATAGTGAATCCGCCTTCCAACCACGTTAGTCTGTTAAACTAAATGTCATTGACATCTTTTGTCAGCTGGACTTGGCACCTAATCTTCTTACCTCTAATCTTCTGGATTAGAGGTACGTAGAACAAGTCCCTCCCCACCCTTCGATAGCTCAGTTGGTAGAGCGGAGGACTGTAGGTTAGTCAGCTGGGATCCTTAGGTCGCTGGTTCAACTCCGGCTCGAAGGAGAACATTTTGGCGGAACAGTCCAGGTACTGCTCTAACGCCATGGCTACTTGTCCCTATACTAACATCTCCCGCTGCAAGGACATTTTTTCAAAGCTCTGCAACATGTTGCCTTTACTCACCAAAGCTCCTGCTCCAATTTACAGGACTGCTTTTGACCATGGATTAAAACAGGGTTCTCAAGCTTGCGGCCTGCGAGACAATATTTTGTGGCCCTCAGGACGATATGAAAGTTTAATCTTTAGTGCGGCCAGCGAGTTCTATACGAATGGCACTTTCCCGCGTTGTGTGCAGAAGGTTCCTTTTTTTGTGCAAGCTGGAGCTGAACGAACCTACCAATCACACTGGACTATATGGCTCCCGAGGGCGGGCCATCAGCCGGGGTTGATGCAAGCAGAGAAACATTGCACAACTATGGAGGCGCTCGTGTAACATCACATAGCCGTCATAGAATTCCTACTTGTTACTGTGTTTGAAATGAGAATGTTTGACTTCGAGCTGGACGAAGTCAATGTTACCGCCGTTAAGGACCAACACCGACGTTCCGTTGACGATGTCACTAATGGGTGTGGACCTTCAATGGGGCCATTCAGCCAGCTCCCGCCCGCCGTCCCGCTTCGGAGTCAGGCTGGAGCCTCATCAAAGGCTTACCTGCCTCGGTTACATAAGCAACAGAACATCGGTGTTGGGTAGGACGTACAGCTGAATCCATGGGGTTATTATAGAAACTAAAAGCCAGTGAATCACGCCTCCATGGCTGCATCCCATTGTTTTATATATATTATAATGTTGTCCCAGCTGATAATGAACAGCCCGGTCGCTGTCGAGAAAATTGACCCCCGGCTCCCCTGAGCCTGTGCCTTTTTGGGAGCACATATTTGTGCAAAAAGTTTTTCTATAACTTCAAAAAGTCCAAGTACAGGTCGAGACTTACTGACGATCTTCTTCAAGCCATAGTGAGGGTGTCAACTGCTTCCTCGCTCAAGCCAAATGTGGCTCAGCTATGTGAGAGGAAGCGCTGCCAGGTCTCTGGCAGCAGGAAGCAGGCAAGAGAAGCCATTTTTAGAAAAACCGTTCATGTTCACAAGAACCCATTATAGTTAAAGAACTGTTAGTAGTGATGTTTGAGAAGATTAGATTTTTTGAACAAAGCTTTTTCAGTGGAATACCTGATGCAGCCCAGCCACACCCAGACTCTGCGTCCTGCAGCCCTCAGGTAATTTGAGTTTGAGACCCCTGGAATCAACAGACGGTGGCCTAGCCACCTTCGCGTGAGCCTCCAGGAGTGTTGTTGTGGCCGAGTGGTTAAGGCGATGGACTAGAAATCCATTGGGGTCTCCCCGCGCAGGTTCGAATCCTGCCAACAACGTGAAGTTCCCCTGATGTTGTTTTACCTTGGATAAGGTTCTTGATTGACCATTGCATAATTAGTGTTGTGTTCCTAGCTTGTTTTTCAGTACCAATTGGGAAAGTGTTGGGAACATCTGCTGAGGCATTGTACTGTATATTAATGAATATGCTGCTGCACATTGTAAAGGCTGAATAGTCCTAAACAAATACCATGCTGACCAAAACAAACTACAGTGAGCAATTACATTGCAACATAGTGGATCCGCCTTCCAACCACATTAGCCTTTTAACCTAAATGTCATTAAAATCTTTTGTCAGCTGGACTTGGCACCTAATCCAGGGATGGTGTAATTTGTTAGTGTTTTGGGGTTTTGTATATAGACAGGTTTTAAATTGTTATTGTATATAGTTTTTAGTTGTTGTGTTTGCACTCTCTCTTTAAAAAAATGTGGGGAAAAAAACACAACTCTTGTGGTGTAATAGCAACACATCCATCCTTTGGGTGGAAGACTCCAGGTGCAAATCCTGGCAAGAGTGTGTTAGGTGCACAATCAGTATTTCATTTGCTGGGTTTCATATACCAGTTTTCATTAAGAGATTTTTAATAGAATCTGTCACCCTACTATGTGTTTATATTGAGGTAATAATGGGTGGTTGAGGTGTTTATATTAAGATGTGATTCTAATGATTTGCCCTAATTCATGTTTAAAATGAATTTGAACCATATCTCAATGTATGCTGAAGTATTGACACTTTCTGTGTTACTGTTACTGTGTATTATGGATTTTATATTGAATTTTTCTCCTTTTCTTTCTGTTTCTCTTCCCCCCTTCCTCTCTTCTTTTTTCTTCCCCCCCCTTAAAATTCCCTTTTCAACCAGTGTCCCTAGCTAGTTTTTCAGTACCATTTAGGAAAGTGTTGGGAAGATCTGCATTGTAAAGTCTGAATATTCCTAAAAAAATGCCATGCTGACCAAAACAAACTACAGTGAGCAGTTACATTACACCATAGTGGATCCGCCTTCCAACCACGTTAGTCTGTTAAACTAAATGTCATTGACATCTTTTGTCAGCTGGACTTGGCACCTAATCTTCTTACCTCTAATCTTCTGGATTAGAGGTATGTAGAACAAGTCCCTCCCCACCCTTCGATAGCTCAGTTGGTAGAGCGGAGGACTGTAGGTTAGTCAGCTGGGATCCTTAGGTCGCTGGTTCAACTCCGGCTCGAAGGAGAACATTTTGGCGGAACAGTCCAGGTACTGCTCTAACGCCATGGCTACTTGTCCCTATACTAACATCTCCCGCTGCAAGGACATTTTTTCAAAGCTCTGCAACATGTTGCCTTTACTCACCAAAGCTCCTGCTCCAATTTACAGGACTGCTTTTGACCATGGATTAAAACAGGGTTCTCAAGCTTGCGGCCTGCGAGACAATATTTTGTGGCCCTCAGGACGATATGAAAGTTTAATCTTTAGTGCGGCCAGCGAGTTCTATACGAATGGCACTTTCCCGCGTTGTGTGCAGAAGGTTCCTTTTTTTGTGCAAGCTGGAGCTGAACGAACCTACCAATCACACTGGACTATATGGCTCCCGAGGGCGGGCCATCAGCCGGGGTTGATGCAAGCAGAGAAACATTGCACAACTATGGAGGCGCTCGTGTAACATCACATAGCCGTCATAGAATTCCTACTTGTTACTGTGTTTGAAATGAGAATGTTTGACTTCGAGCTGGACGAAGTCAATTTTACCGCCGTTAAGGACCAACACCGACGTTCCGTTGACGATGTCACTAATGGGTGTGGACCTTCAATGGGGCCATTCAGCCAGCTCCCGCCCGCCGTCCCGCTTCGGAGTCAGGCTGGAGCCTCATCAAAGGCTTACCTGCCTCGGTTACATAAGCAACAGAACATCGGTGTTGGGTAGGACGTACAGCTGAATCCATGGGGTTATTATAGAAACTAAAAGCCAGTGAATCACGCCTCCATGGCTGCATCCCATTGT